>NW_026539186.1:300000-465175 GCF_027791375.1 Indicator indicator
TTTTTGGTTTTTTTTTTTTTTTTTTGCTCTCTTTCACTTTGGAGATTCAAATACTAAGTTGTAAATAGGAGGCCCTAACACTGCAACAATTCTGAACAAGCAAAGCTTTAATAAAGTTTTGGAGGCCTTTTTTCTTGACTGCAAAAAGTCAGGCTTTCTGAGGTAGGTACTTCAAGGGTATAAGAGGCCCTGGTATTATCACTACTGCTTTCCAGCTCTTGGGAAGTTCATAAACATGCATCATCCAGGCATGAAATATTGGAATATTGGGCTTGAGGAACTGACCAGTCTGACTATACCTTGAGGACTTGTTATTTCAGTCATTTTTCTGGTTTGCTGTTTTCCTCCTGGTTGTATTGACTGCAGAAGCTGTGTGCTAAGAATCCAGTAGATACAAAATTTCAAACCAAAGTTTTCTTTGCACATGGCAATGCACGTTGGTGTCCAGCTTCCAAAGCAAGAAGTTTGTGCTAGGACCTTCTTTTACCTTTGAACTCCTCTAGAGCATTTCTTCATTCCTGATTTGGAGTTATTTCTTACACCAAAGGAGTCTTCTCTAAACAAAACAACATTCCTCTTTAAATTCTCATTAAAGTGCTTTGGCTAAATATTTTCCATCAACCTGGATGCTTAGTTCTCTGGTTCTCAAGAAATACCTTTAGGCAGAGTCCCAAATTGGTGACACTAATGACCTGGAGATGACAGTGCTTTTTTTGGATCCATTTAAGAAGGAGGTGACTTACCAAATGATTGGTATTCCAGAAAGACCTTTGGCATCACAATATGTTTTTGCAAGCAGATTAGATCCTATTGCAGAGATGCTATACTTTAAACAGCTTCAGAAACTCAGTACTTGCTGTGCTTGGAAAAAGGCTTAATATTTACTTTTAACTTTTTTTTTTTTTATGAGATACTGATACGATGTTTGTAAATCTAGGTAGGTTTTACTCAGAGAAAGACCAGATAAAATAGATTTGTGGTTCTTGGTTTGGACTCTGTCACTTAACTTCCTCAGGTCTACTGTTTTACTTCTGTTAATCAGTAGATATGCCTAGACTGATATGTACTGCTTGAGCACATAAACAAACTGTGCTTCCTGCTCAGTCACTTGCACATGCACATCCTGGTTGCTTAGTAAGGAAAAAAGGAAAGTAAACATTACATGGGCTGATTGGCTTCCAGGTTTCAAATGTTTGTGGGAAGAATCCAATGCAAAGCCATAATTTTAAGTGCTGAGTAGGAGGTACTATGAGCTTAGTTCTCTAACATCTGTTAAGCTTGTTCTCTGAGTAGCAAAAACACATTAATGAGCTAAAATCAAGGCTGCCATACAAGGAAGAGAAGTGAAAATTTAGAGTAAGATTGCATGTGTGAGACAAAGAGACAGGATATAAAATACTCCTTTTGCTATTTGTATTTTGTGAAAAACAAGTAAGAGAGGTTTGATTTTGTTAAAAAAAAAAATAAACCTGCTTTGTAGCTTGTGGTTTGCTCTTGTCTTTTTGTGAGTCAGCAGTTGAAGACAGAGCTAAAATAGGGAAAACTGGGGAAGTTTGTGAGGTAGTATCACAAACAGGCTTATGCAATTTCTTGATAGTAGAATTTGTCATAGGTAGATAGCAGCATGTGCAACCTGCCTTTTAAGCTGTGAGGAGATTAGGGCAAAATGAAAAGTGAACACTGTCTGTTGAAAAGAATGTCTTAAAACTGCTTTTACAGCCAACGGCCAAGAGGAAGACGCAGAGTGCTTTAAGTATCCCCAGCTGACAGATGCAGCATTAATCACAGATACCAGGAGAACTGTCCTCTCAGTGACAGAGGCATTAGCTTTTGTTAGCCTGACCAGGTCATAGAGCCAGGGCCAAGAAAATAAAGCGAGCTTTCTTGCCAATATTCTTAGGTGTTAGACTCATGGCACACCATTATTTTTAGCTGATTGCTCATCACTTGAGCAAATGACCTTGCTTAACAAGATTAGTGTGTATTGCACCTAATTGACTGGGGAGATCCAGTGTGCTGAAGGAGAGCAGCTAGGATTTCTCTCAGGACCACAATATGCTCTACAGCTTTGATTTTCTCTAGTTTCTGATATTGTTAGAAGCTAATGATCTGTACAGCTTCTTCTGGTGACCCTGCCATGGGGTCTGCTAACTGCTTTGGTTTGTACCGGGCTGCTCAGGAGCTTTAGTGATGGACAGAAGTCCCTCATGCTAATGCCAGTCAGGCAAGAACAAAACAGTGGACCCTTGTCCCCAGCAGTGCTTACTCTAAGGATGAAGTTACAGATTCAGGCAATGCAAAATGCTTGTGATAAGAGATCTCCACAGACTAACCACATTTCCTTGAACCATTTACGGTGTAGGATGAGAGGAAACTGGGTAGGTTTCTTGGGCAGTGGGTACGAAGGAGAATGCAGGAAGTTCCACCTAAATACAAGGGTTGGAGTAAATAGTCTCCAGAGGTCCCTTCCAACCCCCACTGTTCGGTGATTCTTCAGCCAAGGTGTTGGCTTATGGTGTTTTACATGAAAAACCCCACTTTGTCCTAATTGGCTGTTACACTGCTTAATTGTTATCCAGATAATGGAGTTTTCTGAGATAAGGGTCTTGCTTTTGTTCCTTCCTCTTTATCCTTCTGTATTTCTCCTGCTACCTCAAACCCTCAGTGGTTCTACATTTGTAATGCCATCACAACAGCGCTTACAAGCCAGCCATAGGTGTGAACAGCCAAGTACATGGTGTCAACACTACCTTCAAACTGCCTCCCAATGATAGATCTTGACCTGTGCTCAAGATGTTTTGAGCTGGGGAGGGGGCAAGCTTGGTTTTGTCTTGTAGAAATAAGTAATAAACATTGCTTCTAAAGCAGAGTACAATTTATGTAGCTATATGATCAGCCATTTGTTCTTTAACATCTGTTAAGCTTGTTCTCCGAATAGCAAAAACATAGAAAGAGAACTTGAGCCATGCTCTGTTCCACTGCTTTTTCGATCAGGCTTTTGCTGTACTTTGCCACTGAACTCCAGTTATTTAACACACACACACACAAAAGTAATAATTTGAAATATGAGTAATCATGTTTCTAATAAGCAATACTCTCCAAATCTTTCCCCCTTTGCTTATGCCCTTCCCTGCAACTCATCTTTCATGTACAGAAGTAATCCAGGTCACTTCTTTGGGAGAAACTAGCTGTTTTTAAGTGGAGCCTTTTTGATGCTATGTAAATACTGTGTATTCATCAAATTAGAATTGATCCTTTGGTTGTCTGAAAATCAGAAGCTGTATGTCAGCTGCACTTTTTTTGTGTTTCAGAGGCTTAATAGAATCATACCAGCACTGAACTTTGTATTTGTCTGAAGTTTCAAATACTTTGTATCAGCTCTAACTTAGTATTCTCCCAGCTTGGTCAAATGTTAACAATAAAGGACAAACTGAGAAATTAAGTGCAGTGCATTTGTCACTGCATTAAATGTCAAACAGTTAAACATAATGTAGTGAAATAAGCAATTTACCCTGAATAATTAAATCCATTAACTTAACCTCATTTTGTTCTCGTAGGTTGTGAGAGAACAGGCAGAGATTTCCTGAGATGCTCTCATAACTCAACACATTTTCAACAAATTATTTTCTGAATCTATAAAATTGTGTGGATTGATGGTGGATAGCTCTTAAAAATCTGCCCAGTTTGGTTTTCAGGTGGGTTTTTTATTTTTTGTTCTTTGGAGGGATCAAATTTGGGTAGTATGTACCAGATTATCACTTAGTTATTTTTATTATCAGTGTCACTCCCCATTTTTTTTTTGGTGTTTTTTTTTCTTTGTTTGTTTTGTGTTTTTTTTTTTTTTTTTTTTTGGGAGGGGAAAGTGTTTGCAGATTCTACAGAAATTCCCTGACTCAGTCAGCTGTAATTTGCCTCTCATGATCTGGCCTCTATGGGAGGCAGAAGCCCTTGGCTCCTTTTTCCTCTTCAGGTCAGGGTTCAGGGGACCCAGGCACACCACCTCTTTCACTTCTTTAGGAGAATAATTTGTTTGCATTAAGGCAGTGGTTCTTGCTATCTGGTTTAGAGATTAATCCATTTTAGCAGGCATTAGCAGCTTCTTCATCTGCCAGAATTCAGGAAAACCCAGGAGTCTCTGGGTGGAAATTTCCCTTCTGTTTAAAGCACCAGCTCCTGAGTGCTGCAGAGTTTGAAACTATACCCTTCCCTTCCTGTCTCCTTCTCTCTTTTTCCCTTTATATAGAGGTGATGCTGTATGATAACAGCTCATTTGCTTGATTGTATGAGTGCAGGAACTTTATTGTAGCATGCACATTCTTACAGGCACATTTACAGTTTGCTTTTCAGGAACTTGTGTGCCCTGCAACTTAGATACAAATGTTTGAAGGAGTACAAGTAGTGCAAGACTTGAAAACTCAAGTTAATAAATGCCAAATGAGTCTTACCAAGCAAAGTGTCTGTTCAGCACAGTTTTCCATCAGCAGTCGTTTTACCTGTTTTTAACCTCTTCTTGTTTGTTTTTTCTTTTATTTCTATTTTTCCCCAACAGGTTTTAATAAAGATGCAGAGTGAGAAGCAGAGTCCAGTAAAATACTATGTTGGAATTGATGTGGGGACAGCAAGTGTTCGAGCAGCTTTGGTAGATGAGCATGGGACAGTGGTGGCACATGCAGATCAGCCAATCCAAATTTGGGAGCCCCAACCAGACCACTACGAGCAGTCCTCTGCAGACATATGGGCTGCTTGTTGCTCAGTCACAAAGGTATGGGGAAAAAAGACAATGAAGGTGATGTGTTGCAGGAAACTCTTCAGGTTTTGGATGCTTAAGGTCTTCCAGTCACCAGTCTTTACCATTCAGTTCTATATGTATTTTGTAACTTTTAACCATCCTTGTGCATTAAAGGGACCCTGAGGCTGATGGCTCTTACTTAAGAGAAGAGCTGAAAGCCAGGCTTGTGCTGTGACTGAAAATAGAATGGAAAGCCTTTCTTTCTACTCTTAGCAAAAAGGGAGAACTTACCTACTGCCTTCAGGATTCACATCTGTAGGTTTTTGTCACTAGTGTATATCTGAGCCACTAGACAGTTCTTTGAGCAGTAAAAGAAAGCCAATCACATCCTGGGCTGCATCAGAAGATGTGTGGCCAGCAGATCAAGTGAGGTGATTCTGCCCCTTTGCTCTGGTGAGACCTCACCTGGAGTACTGCATACAGGTCTGGAGCCCTCAATACAAGAGGGCCATGGATCTGAGGGAGCAGGTCCAGAGGAGGGCCACAAAAATGATCAGGGGGTTGGAGCACCTCTGCTATGAAGACAGGCTGAGGGAGCTGGGGTTGTTCAGCCTGGAGAAGAGAAGGCTCTGGGGAGACCTAATAGCAGCCTGGCAGTACCTGAAGGGGGCCTACAAGAAGGATGGAGAGAGACTGTTTGCAAAGGCCTATAACAATAGGACAAAGAGCAGAACAGATTTAGATCAGATCTTAGGAACAAGTTCTTTACCATGAGGGTGGTAGAACACTGGAACAGGTTGCCCAGGGAGGTGGTTGGGGCCTCATCCCTGGAGATATTCAAGGTGAGGCTCAACAGGACTCTGGGCAACCTGATCTGTTTGAGGATGCCCCTGAGTACTGCAGAGGGAGTTGGACTAGATGACCTTTGGAGGGTCCCTTCCAGCCCAGACCGTTCTATGCTTCTGTAAAGTTCCTCAGGACCTGGTAATGCATGTACACATGGTGCTGTTCTGGAGTCATAAAAGGACATTTACTGTAGAGAAATTATAAACTGGTTTGTGGGTGGTGCCTAATGTAAAGTCTGTCACCTGTGAGCCTCATTATAGAGGATCCAGTGTTATAAAAGATCAAAATACATTCTATACATTTGTGGATAGTACCAAACACAGAACCAGACTGAAATAAACCTCACTGTAAGGGAAAATACACTAGTGGTAAATGAGGAACCTTGCTTGGCAGTGCACATGTAGGACATTTCATCTTACTTTATAAAGCTCCAGCCTGCTCCATGTGCTAAGGTTTGCTTTTTAAATATTCATGATACGCTTGGTAATTTGCAGATGGACAGTTCACCCATTCCCTTGTTATTGATCAGCCTTTTCAAACATTAATGAGCTTGGCTCTGCAGAAATGCCCTGAGATGAAGGAGACAAGGTGAGGGGGGAAGGAAGCTAAAGAAGGGAGTGACAGGAGTGATGGGGAAGAATAGCATGATCTTAAGCAAAGCAAGGCTTTTATTCTGCTTGTTTGATTTCTCTCTTTGTGAGTTGCTTTGTTTTTCTCTGAACCTCTCTAGATACAATCTCTTATATGTAAGCAGTCTTTGCAACTATTGCTTTACAGAGACAGTGAGAGACTGGCACTGGAGCAAGTCTAGTGAAAGTCTTTCCTTTTAGTACTAATTAAAATAGTGAACCTTTTATTGTTGCTGAGAAGTGGCAATTTATTACCACATTACACTTTAGGTGTCTTGCAGCCTCACTTGGCACTTAATCAGTGTGGGTGTTGTGGGTTTTTTAAAATTTTATTTATTTTTTTAAATTTTCTTTTCCAGTGCCGCTGGAAGCTGTGAAGTTGAGGCCTTTTAGGGTGGTTATTACTGGGGGGTAGATCTTCCAAAAAGTATGCTCTCCAATCTGCTGGTAGCAGAGCTTTTCAAAAAGTCTGCATTGAAGAGGGGATAGCACTGCTGCATGTTTTGACCAACTTTAATTTGGGGAGCCTTCACTATCGCAAGACAAAACGCTGTGGTGCAGTACTACCAAAGCAGTTCAAGAAGATTGTTGCTTCCACAGATGGGGGCAACTGAGTGCAGTAGCTGATGGAAACACCTGGCCCTAATCCTGTGTCCATGTTTCACATGCAGCTCAACTCCAAGCTTTTAGAAAAGAGAGGAAAATTGGCATTGCTAGTTTTTTGCTGATTCTATTTGCTGATATTTTTGTGTTTCCTGCTTTTACTTCAGAACTGTAGCTGGTAAGATTAACATTAATGAAGAACTTTCTGTGGACCTTTGAATTCAGTTTTGACAACCAAAAATTATTTTTTTTAGTAATGAGGTGCATTTTTGATTACAGAATCACAGAATGGTCTGGATTGGAAGGGACCTCCAAAGGTCATCTAGTTCAACTCCCTCTGCAGTCAGCAGGGGCATCCTCAACTAGATCAGGTGGCCCAGAGCCCTGTTGAACCTCACCTTGAGTATCTCCAGGGATGAGGCCCCAACCACCTCCTTGGGTAACCTCTTCCAGTGTTTCACTATCTTCATGCTGCAGAACTTGTTCCTGACATCCAGTCTAAATCTACTCTTCTCTACTCTGCCCCTTGTTCTATCACTACAGATCTTTGCAAACAGTCTCTCTCCATCCTTCTTGTAGCCCGCTTCAGGTACTAGGTCTCCCCAGAGCCTTCTCTTCTCCAGGCTGAACAACCCCAGCTCCTTAGGCTGTCTCTGTAGAGGTGTTAAAGAATAGTGAATCTCCATTTTGGAGTTTGAGCTCACATTTCTAGTGCATAGCTCATCTTCTGTGCTCGCTTGGATGGTCATGTTTGTGATCAGGAGTGTTCTGTGTATTTGCAGAAAGTTGTCCATGGAGTAGGTGCTGGCCAGATCCGAGGGCTTGGGTTTGATGCGACATGTTCCCTTGTTGTTGTGGATAAACAATTCCAACCTCTGGCAGTCAACTGTGAAGGTAGGACTCCAGCACTTCTAGAAACTGGTCTTACTGTACATGTTTTGACCCTGGTGGGAGTGAGCTTAACAATTTCATCCAAGTGCCAAGTTAAGGGAGCTAGAGATGATAGAAAATCTTTTTTACAAGAGGATTTGTAAAAAAATTGTACTGCAAAATTCAATTTGGGATGAGAATTACTGTTTGGCTAAACATTTGGCATCCTAAGGTCAAATTCATTCACCTTGGCTCAGAGAGACATCTCTTAGAGAAATCTATGCTCATTTTTCTTTTCTACATATTTTCTTCTCCTTCGAACTTTGCTACTCATGGCTTTTGTAGTGTGTGTGTATGCCCATGGCTGCTGTAGTGTGTGTGGATGCCATCCACACTGGCTGAAGGCATGCTAAAAACATCAGTGTTAGCACAGTCTAACTGCCCACGCTGTCATGGAGCTGCAGGCAAGAGGTTCAGCTGTATTACGTTATACTGCCCTTCTCTCTTTGCCTAGGACAGTGCTAAACTTTAAAAACAGTCTCTGACCTTTTTCTAGTAATTCTGATTTTTTATTTTTTTTTTTTTTACAATTGGTTTTAAAGTACTGATTCAGACTCCAGAGAAGTCTGAGGCACATCTTTTCAGTGGATCCCATTAGAGATTAGGTGTGTGCTAAATCAGTGGTTACACAGCCATAATCACAATTCTGTGTATGTTCCATTTCTATTCTCAGATGTATTTGTCATCTCCTTCTCCTCTTCTCAAGAAACCAGCTTTGACCCCAAAATGTCCTTCCCTAAATTTAGATGTAATTATTTATTTTTCAGTTCAAGAGTCTCTTGCAATCTGTTCAAGGCCTAATGATGTCTGGGACTATTTTGGTCTATTGAGTCAAATTCAGTTCTCATTACTTGTTTTCTGATATCCCCAAGAACTTTGAGTTTACCCAGTGTTGTTGTTCAATAAGAAGACAAGAATGCTTGTGTGTGAATGCTCTGAATGCTGTCCCACTGGTATGGGCATGCAATGGTGTGGTTTCAAGCAGTCTCATAGTTCTGTAGTGGTATTTCAGCCCATGGTAGAAATACTGATGTGCCTCATACTTCTGCCTTGTCTTGGAGTATGCTTTCAAGAATATGCATGAGTGGCTGTCATGAAGTTGAGTGTGCAGTGTACTTAGCAAGAGAGGAATTCAAAGTGGTGTCTGGATTACTGTTCTACCTGTCCTGTTCTCATGTGCTATGTGTGCTTGCCAAATTCTTTTTCTTTCCACATAGATGATCCTAGGGCTGGAGCAACTCTGCTATGATGATAGGCTGAGGGAGCTGGAGTTGTTCAGCCTAGAGAAGAGAAAACTCCAGGGGGACCTTAGAGTTGCCTTCCAATACTTGAAGGGATCCTACAAGAAGGCTGCAGAGGGACTTTTCCTAAGGGTGTCTAGAGACAGGACAAGGGGAATGGTTTGAATCCGAGGGAGAGTAGGGTTAGACTGGAGTTTAGGAAGAAGTTCTTCAGTAGGAGGGTGGTGAGACTCTGGAATAGGCTGCCTAGGGAGGATGCCTCCTCCCTGGGGGTGTTCAAGGCCAGGTTGGATGAGGCCTTGAGTAGCCAAGTCTAGTTGAGAGGTGTCCCTGCCTATGGTGGAGGTTGGAGTAGATGATCTCTAAGGTCCCTTCAAACCTGAGCCATTCTATGATAAAAGCAAGTTGTTCACCCTGAAACTGTATTTTTGACAAGAATTAGTGTAGTTCTTATAGCAATAGAAGAGGAAAGAAAACCCCTCTAAGTGTCTAGCTGACTAGCTGTGTTAATTTCAGTTCATAGTGTAATTGCTCAGATTTTGTCACACTTTTAGTTCTTAGTCACCAAAATACTTCTTTACATGTATGTATTTAAAAAAAAAATCTTATGTATGTACTTTGTCAAGATGTTTGGGTTCTTTGAACCAAGTATAGTCTACAAGAGTGTGGCATTTCAACCTTCTTGGATGCTCACAAGCCTGACTGGTTTCAGTCAGCGTTCTTAGTGCTCAGCATGTCTTAAAGTTGGTTCAGAGAGCTAGAATTGGATCTGTAGATACCTACTGTGGATTATTAATGCAAATAGAATTAGAGTTTCATGTGTAGAAGTGAAAAGTGTGAAGCAGCTTAGAGCCTAGTAACTTAACACTTCTGAGGTGGGGTTAAACCGGACCTGAAATATCTCTTTTCGTTTTGTGTGTTTTTTTTCCCCAAGGAAAGAACTATAGGAATGTTATTATGTGGATGGACCATCGTGCAGCCAGTCAGGTGGAGCGCATCAATGCCACACAACACAGGGTTTTGAGCTATGTAGGGGGAGTGATGTCTGTGGAAATGCAACCACCTAAGTTGCTGTGGCTCAAGGAGGTGAGTACACCCAAGACTGATGTATTTTTAATGATTAATGCTCTTTGTTAATTTCTGAGAACAAAATTTCTGAAACAAAAGGTTTTAGCCTCAGTGTTGAACCCAAAGGTGTGCAAAGTAAGGGCAGCCTTAAGTTAGGTTGAAAACATTTTGATATGCTTTTATTTCTTCTCAATTATTTAGAAATATCTTTGATGTTATTGCAGTGTAGTGTTTCTTGATTAAAACCTTTCATATGCCTTTTTAAACCTACTTTTAAGGTTAGATATACATATAAATGTAGTTACAAGTAACATGTCCTCAAAATATCCTAGGATATAGATATGGAGACCTGTTTCCTGCTCCTATTACTGTAGCAGGACATGTTTACAGGGATGTAGGTGCTACTTCTGGGATGGATTTATAGCAATTTGAGGGCAGCACAATCTCCACATTGGGCATTGCAGCTAGAGGTACTGCCTCTGAGGTCATGCATCCAGCAACAAGGGCACATGGCATGTCTTTGGCTGCTGTTCTGTTAGAGCTTCTCTTGAGTTGTCCCACCTGTAGGAAGGACACCATCTGTAAATGGAAGGTGCTCTGTTCACGATGTGGACCTTTACTTCTGGGGGTACTGGTTGACAGGCGCCTGAACATGAGCCAGCAGTGTGCCCAGGTGGCCAAGAGAGCCAATGGCATCCTGGCCTGCATCAGGCATAGTTTGGCCAGCAGGAGCAGGGAGGTCATTGTATCCCTGTACACAGCACTGGTTAGGCCACACCTTGAGTACTGTGTCCAGTTCTGGGCCCCTCAGTTTAGGAAAGATGTTGAATTGCTGGAGCATGTCCAGAGAAGGACAACGAGGCTGGGGAGAGGCCTTGAGCACAAGCCCTATGAGGAGAGGCTGAGGGAGCTGGGACTGTTTAGCCTGGAGAAGAGAAGGCTCAGGGGAGACCTCATTGCTGTCTACAACTACCTGAAGGGAGGTTGTAGCCAGGAGGGGGTTGGTCTCTTCTCCCAGGCAGCCAGCACCAGAACAAGAGGACACAGTCTCAAGCTGCACCAGGGGAGGTTTAGGCTGGAGGTGAGGAGAAAGTTCTTCACAGAGAGAGTGGTTGGCCATTGGAATGTGCTGCCCAGGGAGGTGGTGGAGTCACCATCCCTGGAGGTGTTCAAGAGGGGATTGGACATGGCACTTGGTGCCATGGTTTAGATAGTCATGAGGTGTAGGGTGACAGGTTGGACTCGATGATCCTTGAGGTCTCTTCCAACCTTCTTGATTCTTGATTCTTGATTCTTGATTCTGTCTCTTGTGTTTAAATGTTGTGTGTTGCAGAATGCCATTTTTCATCTGATCTGACAGTTATTAAATGCTTGCCACTTGAATTTTTCATAAGCTTCTCCATCTTGGCTCTTATATTTGGTCTCAGTGATGCTTGCTGTCATTTTAACAAAGCCCAGATGTAAATTACTTGCTGCCAGTTTCAAGCAAACAGTCCTGTCCTTAACAGACACTAAACATTATGGAGCAGCAAGGCACAGCTTGGACTAAACCAAAGGAATCAACTGGTAGGGGCAGGCACTAACAGATAGGAGATAATTAGTTGGTTGTAAATCTATCTGAAATACAGCTATCAATTCAGTAGTTCTTTCCTTCTCGAGCTATGAGTATCATATATTAGTCATTTTACAAATAATAAAAAGTTAGAAGCTGTAAAAAAACTTAAATGAATCCATCATGTTTTAAACATTTTTATATTGCAAGGTCTGGAATATCAGTAGCTGACTGATCAGGACAGGCCAGCTTATGGGCCCTCCAAATGTGGACATCTGGAGATATGTCTATGCTATGACCTCAAAGCCCTCTGATGTAATTGCTGTATTGTATTATAAAGGGGAAAGGAAGTACTGCAGGGCTTGTTCCCTCCATGAGCAAATGGGTAGGAAATAGAATTGTCCTTGCCCTGCACTGCCTGGCAGGAGGGCATTATGAAAGAGGGCTTGTTCATAGGTCCCCTTTCAGCTCCTGACATACCAGCTTAAAGAGATGATTACCCTCAGGAGAGGGGCTTTTTGCCTCAGTATCTGCTTGTGAGCTGCTCACGCCACAGTTGCTGCATCCTGAGTGGACCAGCAAAGTCATACTGCTAAACTGCTTAGGCTTACCCTGCTTATCTTGAGGACCTTAGGTGACATCTACAGTAGTACCTCAGCTAGCTCATGTGGAGGAAGAAGAATGTTTATGAGGGATCTGGTTGTGCTCAGTTGAGTACATACAGTGTTAAAGTCTCTAGCTTCAGAGAGGTATGTGATCAAGTCTTGCTTACTGCTTCCATGCTTGTTGCAAAGTATGAGGGTGAAAGGAATTTTAGGAAGAGTGGCAACGTCAGTGCCAACCACAATAATGTGCCTATGACTAGCAGCAAAACTTCAAATTCATCAAGTTCTGCTGTTCTCTGACAGCTGAAATTCAGCCTCCTGTAATGCAAGTGTTCCTCCTTTTTGCCAAGGAATCCAAATTATACTGTAACTTTGAATGTCAGGTTCTCAAAACAAGAGGTAAAAACCAGTTTGCACCTATGCTGTTATTCAGTGGAATGTCTTCAAGTGGTCTACAAATAATAAATTACTTAAGTCTCTTCAGCTTCTTTGTTAATATTTTATAGGTGAATAAACTGGCACAGGAATTAAAGGCATGGTCAGAAAAAACTACTTGTGAAATGCTACTTAATATTTCTTTCATGGCTTTTGAGTTGTACAATCTATCTTTTCTGTGTTTAGTATATTTCTGTCCTGATAATACTGCCCAGTTCCCAGAGGTGTGGTAGAGGGAG
Organism: Indicator indicator; assembly: GCF_027791375.1. NCBI lineage: Eukaryota > Metazoa > Chordata > Aves > Piciformes > Indicatoridae > Indicator > Indicator indicator. The sequence goes on from NW_026539186.1 coordinate 312,878, forward strand.
ATTTGGAGCTAGCTCACACACCACAAGCAAAAAGTATTCTATGCTGATTGCAGGCTTATTTCTTAAGCTGCTGATTATACACAAGTTGGCAAAAGGGAGGGTTGGTTTTCACATCTCTTGGGAGAACCAGAAGATTAGCAGGTAGAAAGAAACATTTTATCCTTTTTAACTGAGAATATCTGGACTCTGTGTGAAGAGGTATCATTTCTTCTGTAGCAAGCTCCTAAAACTTCATTTGCCTTTTGGTTTTTTGAATGTATGAGACAGTGAACTATATCATTCCCCACCAAGATCCCTGTGCCATTGACCATTGAGATGGTTGTTTTTTAAATTTTTCTTCCTTATGCCTTTCTTAGTATTCCTCCCTAATGTTGTCATATACCTGACAGCATCCCAGGAACCTAAAGCAAACAGTGGATTGGGCACATTCTTCTGTGATTGGCCATACTCAAAAGTGGCTCAGGCGAGGTGTACCCAGAAGCTACTTTCCACCTTTATCTTTGTCAGGCATCACAATTCTTGAAAGTTTTTGATCAGAGAGCTTGACAACACATACAGCACATGGATGTTTATAAACAAAAGAAAACAAAACAAACCCCCCAGCCATACGCTTTGTACAGTCATGCTCCAGCTCACTGGGTACACTTCAATATATGAAGATTCACTGCTGGCTGTTGCTTTGAATTCCCTGGAACTTTTTTGAACTCCCTGGGAATTTAATGTTTCTGCTATTAAATAGAATCATGGAATGGTTTGGGTTGGAAGGGATCTTTAAAGGTCATTTAGTGAGCAGGGTAATCTTCAATTCGAGCAGGTTGTTCACAGTCCTTTCCAACCTGACCTGGAATCTCTCCAGGGATTGAGCATCCACCATTTCTCTGCTGTTTGCCCCCTGTACATCTTTTCCTGGAACTGGTGCTGTGGAGATTCTCTATGTGCTTGGATTGATCTCTGTTTTGCAGAGACAGTGCAGTGGGGAAAACAACTGCTTTGTAACTGAAGTTATGGTATAATAACCTGGTACTAGTAATAAAGAACAAATTACAAATCCATTGAAGTAGCCAGAATTAACTTTTGTGTCATCAGGAAAATGTATGATACTTTTTAATTAAACCTCACTGTTTTTTTTTTTTTAACAGTAAACAGTATATAATTGAAAGAACTTTAAAAATAATCCTAATGAAATATGTTCCTTTCATGGATCCTTAGTTCTCTGGAACTCTTAATATTCTTTTCTTGAGCTTCAAAGTTTATGTAGGCTGACATAAATAGAAATGTTTCTTTTTGAGTTTATTGCCTAACCAATAAATATTCAAGATTTCCCTTGACTTTTCCATGTTCCATATTCAGTGGATTCAGTCATGTAAAACTGCAGTCTTGCTCAGACAAGGTAAGCTGCACAAATGTGACTGTAACCTAAATTAATTTAAGAGCCATTTAGGAGAATAGTGATTTAGGGGACTAACTAGATGCACTTTTGGAAGGAAGTTACTGTCCTCTGTTTGCTGGGCACAAGCCTAGGCCAGCTATGGTCTTCAGGCCATTGGCAGTTTGGAGTCAGCCAGGGCAGCTGACCTGAGTTGGCCACAGGTGTTCCCAGACCTTTAATGTCATGCTCAGTATAAAGGCGGGGCGGGGGGGGGGTGGTTTGCTGTGGAGGGGGCTTCTTGCTGTGGCTCCTCCTGACCCATGCTCCTTTGTTCCTGAGGACTGCCATCCTATTTACTGTGACCACCGTATGTCTGCTGGCCGGAGTATGACTTTTTATACTGTCATTTGTGTTAGTTTGGCTGTTTCATGCGATCCCTTTTCATTAGAACCTGGGGCTTTCCTCTCCTTTTCCTGATTTCCCTTCTTTGCTGGGGAGAAGTCATTGAGTGGTAGAGCAACTGCTAGAGTTTAGCCCTGGATACGGGCCAAGCGCAGACAGTTATTTAAGGTATTGCTGCTCGGTGACCCTTTGGACTGCTGTTGTACCTGCAGGTTCATTGTGTGTGCATGGTCATTAAAGCCTCTACCTCCCTTTCCCTGCTGCTAACCTGGCTGCAGAAGGCCACATTAGGAGATCTCGTCTTGGCCCTTTTTGCCCTGTACTCTCCTACTCTCCTGTGGTATCCGAAACTTAACTTCTGTGAGGAAGGGTCTGACTTAGGTCAGTTCAGCAGTGTTTTGAAGTTCTGGGTGATTAGGCTGTCTCTCAAAGAAAGCAATTGGATTTCTAGTACATACAGAAATTTCATCTTGGGAGTCAGTATTACTGAAGAGTATGACTTAACAAATTTGCTCTGAATTGGTTGGAAATAGTGAATAGGAAGGAGGAGAGGGAGAGGACTAAGGTGATCCAACTGTGACTTTCCATCTTCATTGTCTTATTAGAATTGAAGTTAAAGATGACCTCACACACCATGAGGCATGAGCTGACATCACTGTAAGAGATACTGGTCCTTATCTCTTGTGGCTTTCTTGTAACACTTGTATTTATTTTCAGAGGGATGTTGCAGATTTTCTTTGAAGTCACAAGCTGTTTCTTTATTTACTCTCTTTTCCATATAATGCTTTCTCTTCAACATTTAATCTCCTTATGTTCCCACTGTACACAGCCTACAGATTTGACCAGGGGCTTTGGGGTGTGTTCTGTTCTCCCAGCTCTTCATCTCTATTCCATTTTGATTTTGAATTAAGAAACTAAATAATAAAGACTGTAACAGGCCTTTTGAGATCTTTTGTTTGGATTGTGTTGGCTTTACCTTGACTGCTGCTGAATCATTTTACTCTCTGATACCCAGTGATTAGTCTGCATGAAATTAATTGGGTGGCCTTGATGTTTGTGATGGCAGATAGGTGTTCATGTGATGAAGCCATCATTGCAGGTGGGAATTTGTGTGCTGGGGACAGCTGAGTGCAGCTTCTGTGTAGCCTGTGGTCCGTTCATGAGGGGCTGTGTATTTCTCTGCCTGTGTGGACCATTTGTGGTGATAGAGTCCAGTGTTAAATCTCTAATGAATGATTATGGTAATGAATGCAATGAATGAATATGTGATTTTATTTTTTTAAGCTAATTTCTGTGGATACACTCACGTTTGGCTTTTGAGAACGTCAACTGCAGAAGAAGTTGAAATGAAGAACCATTATCTTTTCATGAGTATTTAGAAACTAGCTGAAAGAGAATTCTGACAAAGTCTTTGTGAAGTCAATAAAAGAAATTTGAATGTTAACTTCACTGAAAATGAAAATACTCCCTGGTTACTGAGTCTTTAGAAAAGCCTATTAAATTCACTCCTTTTGCTGTTATTTCCTTAGATTTCTTTATTGTTAAGAATTCTCTTGAAAACATTATTGCAGTAGTTCTTTACTCCTGTCACTGCAGGTGAATATTTTTGCAGTGTTGTGCTGTTTTGTTGATTTTGGCTAAAGAAATTGATTGTTCTGAAATAGGTAGATGTGTGATGAACTGAAAATGTAGGCACACACCTTCGCCTTTGCAGCCAATGTTTATCAGTACAACATGACTGTATGGATGTCTATGCTATGGCAAACCAGCATGAGAGCACAGCTTAAACCCAGCAGTGTAAAAGCTTCAGTCAAGGCTTGTCCAGCTCTGGGATTAGCCACTTAGTGTTTTATTTCCCAGAGGTAGCACCAAAAAAAAAATCTAATAATCTTGTTTACTAATTTCTGTCTGGAAATTTTATTGTAGCTTGTGCCAAAATGAAAGGATGCTTGCTATGTTTTCCTCATACTAATGACGTTGCAAATCAACTATTTCTAAAAAATACTGGTCCCATTAAATCAGAGACACTGTAACTTATTTGAAATGGGTGGGGAATGCTGGACTCCAAGGAGGTTTGCTTATAACTGTCTCCAGATGAAATGCAGTCCTCTTATGCTGTGTTTTCAAAACTCTCCTCTTAATAGGGTGTGTAAGAGCAGAGAAGAGCCTCCCTTCAGCAAAGAAAAAAACGAATGTGACTAGATGGCATATTTTTCCTCTTCGATTAATTAAAATCAATAGGTTTGGAGTAATTTTATGGCACAGTGGTTGATGGTCATAGAATGTTTTGAGTTGAAAGGGACCTCCAAATGTCATCTAATCCAGGCCTTCAGTAGATCAGGTTGTTCAGAGCCTTGCCAAGCCTGACCTTGAATATCTCCAGGGATGGGGCCTCAACCACCTCCCCTGGGCGACCTGTTCCAGAGTTCCACCACTCTCACGGTAAAGAACCTTTTCCTAATACCCAATCTAAATCTCTCTCTAGTTTCAAACCATTGCCCCTCATCCTATCACTGCAGGCCTTTGTAAACAGTCCCTCTGCAGCCTTCTTGTAGCCCTCATCAGGTACTGGAAGGCTGCTATTAAGTCTCCCTGGAGCCTTCTCTTCTCCAGGCTGAGCAACCCCAGTTCCCTCAGCCTGACCTCATAGCCGAGGTGCTCCAGCCCCCCAGTCGTCTTCATGGCCCTCCTCTGGACCTGCTCCATGAGGTCCATGTCCTTCCTGAGTTGGGGACTTTCTCTGTGTTGCAGTTCCCATCTTCAGTTCCAGCAGCTGTTTTATGCATCATTGTTCTGCCCCTACACACCTGTGGCTCGCAGCTATCAGTGGGAAAATTTTCCACAACAATGCAAACGTTCCTTCCCTTGGCTCTGAGGGGAAGAGTGGTGGCTCTACCGGTGCTGGCTTGGCAGCAGCTTCTTTGATACATTTTGTTTCTGTTGCTTGCTGCCTTTGCAGCTGGCTTTTTGTTTTGTTGAATGTGACTGAATATTTTTCCATTAAAAGAAATAATAAATTCCATGCTAAGTGAGAGTGAGTCCAAGGTACTGAGTCAGAAACTCTTGATTAAAATTGTTTATAAATGCTTCAACAGCTCTGCGTTATCAAAATCCTTACATAGTGCAGACATAGATGCTTAAGTTGTACTTTGGACTGCTGAGTTTGGCTTTCCCTTGCAGTGGCTAATCAAGGAGCAGTACCAGTTAAAAAAGGACTAACAGCTGGGAGGTTTGAAGCACCTACACCTCTAAGTATGTCCTGTTCAGGCTGCCTCCCAGCTGTCTCTCTCCACACCATCACAGCGTGATGAGGCTTACAACATGCACACATTTTGTCCTTCCTGCCTTGTTAGAGCTTCTGCCATTAGTGTGCCTGGTCTCTCCCTCTATAGCCATTTCTGACCTGCACTCTGATGCTTTTCTGACTTGTGGTGCTATGGTCTGGGTTCCTCGAGGCTTTGAATATACCTCCATGTGTCTTAAGCAGTGTCTTGATGGCAGAGACAGTATTTTTCCACCTTCAGCAGTGGCCTGGATAAGGACTTTCCAGGTCTCCCTCTCATCCTGAGGCTGCAGCTGGAGCAGGGGGGCAATCAGTTCCATTTGTGAGGTTTTTACCAATAAGAGTGCAACTTATGTTTGTAGAATTGATCAGTTTGCAGCCTTGGCTCTGTCAAGGATAGAATTTCTGGTCAGAGCCTGTGTTTGGTATGTGAGAGTAGCTCTATCCCCATTGCCTGACATCCAGTCTGTAGTGTGGGAGAACCAAGTCTGAAGTCCTTGCTTTGGGAGCAGGGCATCTGATTCTTACCACCGCCATGAGCGTGTGCAGTAAGTCTTCAGTTCTTTCTACCTTTCTCAAAATGTATGTTTGTTTTCTGTAATTCAGTGGAAAAGAGAGACTGGTACAGCATGTAGCCTACTATGACAGATTGCCTGGGAGCGTGAGAGAACGTTTTGGTGTTGAATTGGGAAAAGCAGACAATTCTCCAGTGCATGAGTCTCTCTTCAGATTTTCAGATGACTTAGATTCTGACCTGATGTGGTTACACTAAATTTCTTTTTTTTTTTAACACTAAATGGTAAAACATTTTTCTGCTTCCATCTGTTCCTCCTGGTTTTAATCTAGTTTTCTAACACACACCATTTTGAGATGATTTTTGAATTTGTGGATTTTGGCTCATAATTCAGTCTGATACCTTGTGCTAAAGCAGATGTCTTGCTTCTAGCCCATCCCATGGCCTAAAGGGGTCTGATACAAAGGCTATCTGTGATGGCTTTTAAGATAACTTGATTAATACATAATCTCTATTGGCAAGTCAGAGCATCTTCGGTGTTCATAAACGTTTTACTTATGGTGGAAAGGCATCAGATATTCTGATCACTTCATCTTACAAGCAAATTATAGAATTAGTAAAAGTAGGAATCAGAGGCTTTCTGTACAGAAACAAACCACTTCAACCACCCAGTGAAATGGGAATGTAAAAGCACTTTTAACTTTCCCAATGTGAATGTGCCTGAAGGTGCCTCAAAAAATTGTATCAGGTGCTGGAGTTTGTGTGCAGTTCTGCCTGTGTGTGTATTTTCAGTCCAGTAAAGAAGTGAAAGAATACAACTGACACAACACTGCCTGCTGTGGCTTCATGGTACTCCTTTGGCTTGTCAAGGAATGCACGGGCAGTAGAGGCTTTTCATGTGCTCTGTATCAGTTCACTGAGTCATAGATTCACAGAATGGCTTGGATTGGAAGGGATCTCAAAGATCATCCAGTTCCAACCCTGCTGCCATGGGCAAGGACACTAGACCAGGCTGCTCATCCAACCTGGCCTTGAACACCTCCAGGGAAGGGACATCCATGACCTCCCTGGGCAACCTGTTCCAGTGTCTCACCACCCTCACTGTAAAGAATTTCTTCCTAATCTCCAGTCTAAACCTCCCCACTCAAGATTAAGCCATTGTCCTTTGTCTTGTCACTACAAGCCCTTGTAAAAAGTCCATGTCCCTTCCCATCTTTCTTGTAGTCCCCCTTCAGGTACTGGAAGGCTGTGCTAGGTCTCCCTGGAGTGTTCTGTTCTCCAGGATGAACAGCCCCAACTCTCTTTGGCTGTCCCCACACGGAGGTTCTCTGGCCCTGTGATAATCTTCATGGCCTTGCTCTGGACCTGCTTCAGCAGCTCCATCTGCCTCTTATGCTGGGGGAACCAGAACTGGACAGAGTACTCCAGCTGTGGTCTCATGAGAGCAGAGTAGAGGGTCAGAATCTTGGTCTCTCGTAGACCCTTCTTGTTTAGGAAGGTTAAAAGATGTTGTACTTCATAATTCTTAAACTTTGCCCCTAAGTGTTTGGGATTATCTGTAGGGACTTTAAACATCATTGTCTGGAGGTGTAATTGTTTAAAAAAAAACAACCCCAAAAGAGTCAGAGGTGAAGAATGAGGACTCCATAAGTACCTCTGGATCATAGAAAGGCTTGAATTAATTTCTTTCCAAGTGAGTTTGGAGGGTGAGCTGCAGGATGTGAAGACAGTGTTGGGAACGTTCCCGGATCTCTTCCACAATCCTTTTAATGTGGTCACAGATTCTTGACTGCAAGTGAAAATAAATTAGAATTAACTTGAGCGAACATCAAAAACATGGAGGCTTTTCAGTTTGTTTGGAAAAAGCATCAGGGCATGCTATGATTTTTATTTTTTTCTTGTGTCTGTACTAATTACTGATGACAAAGCATCAAGATGGCAAAGAATGAATCAGTTGGATGTTCATGAAACAACATATTTTAGTGTCACTATCATGTGGCTTTGGGAATTTTTGAAGTGCAGCAATAGAATATGGATCCAAGGAGTATCTTTGATGAAACACATTTGTTTGAAGAGGACAGGTACTCTTAATGCAGTTTCTTTACTGATAGCACTAATGGCCAAGCTCCTCCTATTGCTTCTTGAAGACTGTCAGGTACGTTAACAAAACATAATGGCTTTTATTACCAAAATAATCATAGAATGGCTCTGTTTGGAAGGGACCTCTGAGGTCATCTACTCCAACCTCCCTGCTGAAGGCCTTATCCAACCTGGCCTTCAACATCCCCAGGGAGAAGGCATCCACAGCTTCCCTGGGAAGCCTATTGAGAGTCTCACCACCCTCGTACTGAAGAACTTCTTCCTAAGATCCAGACTAAACCTCCTCTCTCTTGGCTTCAAACCATTCTCCCTTGTCTTCTCTCTAGACAGCAGCCTTCCTGTAGGATACCTTCAGTTATTGGAAGGCAGCTCTAAGGACCGCTTGAAGCCTTCCCTTTTCCAGACTGAACACCCCCAGTTCCCTCAGCCTATCCTCATAGCAGAGGTGCTCCAGCCCTTGGCTCATCTTTGTGGCCCTCCTCTGGACTCACTCCAACAGCTCTGTGCCCTTCTTATGATGGGGACACCAGAACTGGAGGCAGTATTCAAGGTGCGGTCTCAGCAGAGCAGAGCAAAGTGACAGAATTGCTTCTCTTGCCCTGATGGCCACACTTGATGCAACCTAGGATATGATTTGTCTTCTGGGCTGCATGAACTTTGTGGAAGCCTGGCCTAGGTGATATTACAGGCTGCTTCTAGTAGACTTCTTGCTTTCTGGACCACCAGCTCTCTTCAGTCTACGGTTTACAGGAGCTATCTGTAAATGATCTGTCTTGGTAGAAGAGTCTTTTTAGGAGTTTGGAAATGTCACATGGCTATCAGGAGCTTGCAGGTGTCATTCCTAATATTGGAGGGGTTGCCTGTAAGTCTTCAGTTTCTCCCTTAGCTGAAGAAAGAAGGTTGAAGCTATGTTCAAATGGAAATATAGGCCTTCATGTGGGTGAAATTTAGAAGAGGGGCAGAGTTTGCAAAGATAAACTTCTGTTAATTGTGAATTGATGTGCCTTCTGGGGTGGCAACTGTAGGGTTGTTGTGTGCATTTAAAGCTGATTGCTGTGTAAAAAAGCTTCACTGAAAGCTTAAAGATCCTTACATGCTTCAATCATGTTTCAGTTGTTCTCAAATTTGAAAGCTTTGGTCCTGTGCTCATCGAGCTGTTTGTTTTCTTCCTGTACTTATGATTCAAAAATACTAAGTTAAAAATGGTAAATTTTAGAAAGTAGGGTAGTCTTCAATCAAATACTGTTTTTATCCATGGACTTTGAGACTTCTCTGACATTGAGCAGTTGATGGGGAACTGAGAGAGCCCGCAGTATTGATCTGAAATATGTGCCTCCACAAAGTCTTCATGGGAAACTCCTTATGGTCAGTCTGTCTGTGGTGGGGAAAAAAGTTAGTTCTTCAGGCAGTAGATCACTGTAACATGAGGAGAACAGTCTTGAATGATCAGAATATTGGCTTTGGGAGAGTTGTCATTTTAACATAAATATCAGGTTTTGTAATTGCATTAAAATAAGGCCATGATCATGCCTGGCCTCTAATATTTGTTTTTCTAAACTCGTTTTGTTTTGTTAGAACTTGCAAGAATTGTGCTGGGAGAAGGCAGCCTACTTCTTTGATCTTCCAGATTTCTTATCTTGGAAAGCCACAGGTGTCACTGCAAGGTAGGTTCATTTGTTTTTCTTGGTCTGTTTTCTTCAGTGTGTTTCTGCTTTAACTCATTTTGCCCTGACCATGCTGTTGTGTCCATGTGTCTGTAATTCAGCCTGCTCCCAAACATCTTGAACCTATCTCCTGCTTCAGAGTGCATTCCTGTGCACAGTTGTTCCTGTGAGCAGTGTAGTTCACAGAAACACCGACGTTGCTGCAACTGTCACTTTAATTGGCCTTGTATTCCATTTTGGAACATGATTGCTCTAGTTACTGTGAAATATGTTTCTAATCAGTCTTTGAAATCTGTTTTTGTTGACAAATTTATAAACTTCTATTGAGAATTGGAAGACAATATTTTTGTCATGTGGGAGGGAGATGGTAAAATCATCTTTAAAATGAGCATTGCAGTGTAAAACGCAGTGACTGTGCTGCTCCTCAAACGCTTCCTAGAATACTTGCTGAGCAGTTTAACAAACCCTCTAAAGGGACCCCTTTAAAATCTTCCCTGAAGTACCTTTGCAGATAGAACCATAGAATTGTTTTGGTTGGAAGAGACCTTCAAGATCGTTAAGTCCAACCGTTCTCTAATTCTGCCAAGTCTGGTGCTAAACCATGACGCTCAGCACCAAGTCTCTGCCTCTTTGAAACACCTCCAGGGATGGATAGTCAACCACCCACCATGGGGAGCCTTCCAGTGTTTGAGAACCCTTTCAGTGAAGAAGTTTCTTGAACTATCCAACCTAAACCTCCCATGGTGCAAGTGGAGGCCATTTCCTCTTGGTCACAGAATCACAGAATTTTTGGGGCTGGAAGGGACCTTCAAAGATCATCCAGTCCAACCCCCCTGCCAGAGCAGGATCACCCAGGGCGGGTCACACAGGAACACATCCAGGCAGGTTTGGAATGTCTCCAGAAATGGAGACTCCACAGTCTCCCTGGGCAGCCTGTTCCTGGGCTCTGGCACCCTCACAGTCAAAAAATTTTTCCTTCTTTTCCTGTTGGAACCTCCTCTGCTCCAGCTTGTACCCTTTGTCCTATCACTGGACATCACTGAGCAGAACCTGGCTCTGTTCTCCCCACACTGTCCTTCACATCTTTATGAATCATGAATGAGGTCAGCCCTCAGGCTCCTCTTCTCCAAGCTAAAGAGACCCAACTCCTTCAGCCTTTCCTCACAAGAGAGATGTTCCACTCCCTTCAGCATTTTTGTGGCTCTGTGCTGGACTCTTTCAAACAGTTCCCTGAGGTCCTTCTCAAACTGTGCCCAGAAATGGACACAGTATTCCAGATGGGGCCAGGGCAGAGTAGATGGGCAGGAGAACCTCTCTGGACCTACTAATCTATTAGCTCTGCTAATAGACCCCAGGATGCCATTGGCCTTCTTGGCCACAAGGGCACATTGCTGACTCACAGTCATCCTTCTGTCCACCAGCACCCCCAGGTCCCTTTTCCCCACAATCAGTATAAGAGTGTAACAGATGAAGTGCTCCAGAAATTAGGCATGGTCACATGTGAGAAGAAACCCTACCTATCCTGAAGAGAATGCTGCCTTCATGTGCTCCCCACAACATGAACCTCATTGTTCTGGCTCTAGCTGAGCGTCTTATGGGATAACAAAATAGGAAGAAAAAGACAGGAAAATAAGGACAATCAATGCTTTGTTGCAATCAAAGCTATTTTTTTCCTTTTCTCTGCTCTCCCCCATGCACACCTGCTTCTTGGGAGCTTCCTTTCAGTTTGAAATAATTTGTCCTGCATACTCTCATAATAGGGGGGACGTGTGAATTTACCAAGTGTAAGATTCTTGCCACCTTTACTCCTTTTGAGCACAAAGGAACCTATTCAAAGGGCAAGACACAAGAGTTAGTCATTGTGAATCATCCATAACTTGACCTTGATAAAAGAAAGAGGTTTTTTTTTTTTTTGGGTGCTTTTTTTTTTTTTTTCAGATTTGTTTTGGTGAGGAGGATTTTACCAAAGTAAATGCAATTTCAAGGGCACTTTTACAGGAAAGACTTCTGCACACATTCAAACTATTACTGCTTTGCTTCTTTCAATTTTTAAGAGGATCCTGAATTCATTTTGTGTGTGTTTAAGATTGTAAAACTATGTGTAGTCTTTTTGGCTTCAGTGAGATTATTCAGTGCACAAAGGTAACTAGTCTAAGAGGTCAGGATTCAAAGTATTTGAAAGGGGTTTTTGATGTGTCTTTCTGAGTGTAAAATTTGGTTTTCACCTTTAATTCCAGTGGTTTGCACTGCTTCATTGCCAAGTTTTTTCTCCTGGATGTATAATAAACAGTAAATGCTTCTTACCTGTAAGGTGGAGGCTCAGGCATATTCTGAGATTTTTACCTAATTTCTCTGAAATGCACAAAGTCACAGAATGTTAGGGGTTGGAAGAGACCTCAAAAGAACATTCAGTCCAACCCCTCTGCCAGAGCAGGATCACCCAGGGCAGGTTACACAGGAACACATTCAGGTGGGTTTGGAATGTCTCCAGAGAAGGAGACTCCACAACCTCCCTGGGCAGCCTGCTCCTGGGCTCTGGCACCCTCATAGTTACGTTCCCGTGGAACCTCCTCTGCTCCTGCTTGCACCCATTGCCCCTTGTCCTATCATTGGACATTACTGAGCAGAGCCTGGCTCCATCCTCCCCACACTGCCCTGCATAACTTTATGAACATGAATGAGGTCACCCCTCAGGCTCTTCTTCTCCAAGCCAAAGGGCCCCAGCTCCCTCAGCCTTTCCTCACAAGGGAGATGTTCCACTCCCTTCAGCATTTTTGTGGCTCTGTGCTGGACTCTTTCAAGCAGTTCCCTGAGGTCCTTCTTGAACTGTGGGGCCCAGAGTTGAAGACAATATACCAGATGTTGCCTCACCAGTGCAGGGTAGAGGGGGAGGAGAACCTCTCTTGACCTACTAACCACAGCCCTTCTAATCCATCCCAGGATACCATTGGCCTTGCTTGCCACAGGGGTCCATTGCTGGTTCATGGTCATCCTGTTGTCAGACCTCCAGGTCCTTTTCCCCAGAGCTGCTCTCCAGCAGGTCAGTTGCCAACCTGTGCTGGCCCATGGGGTTGTTCTTTCCCAGCTGCAAGGCCACACTTGTCCTTGTTGTGTTTCCATTGCTATATACTTCACCAAACAGCACCCACCCATCAACTGCAAAAAGTTAAGTTCCAAATCATTGATTCCCATTGTTCTTGGAAAATCGTTTCCTGTAATATTAAAAGTAGTTGGTTTTTTATTATTTCTTCTTTGGGTTGATGAAAGACCATTGAATTGTTCTGGATGATCCAGACAGCTGAGGGTTCTGCATTAAAAAAATGTTACTGACAGCTCTTGAGTTAGAACAATTTAAAACTTTGGAACTTCACTGTACTTCACAGAGTTACAACAATGGGTATTGGTTTTGCCACTTGGTTTTGTCTTCTTTCAGAAATGCTGTTGTGGAGAGGAAGAGAGAGCTGTTTCTTCACAGACATGTTAGCAATGCTTTTCAGAGCCTCAGCACTTTTACTCATGGGGAGCGTGACTCACTGCTCTCTTCCACCCACCATCTATAACCTCTGATAACTTCTCCTTTATATGGTATTTTGGATAAAGCTATCTTAATAAAATCTAAATACCCATCTGATTTAGTTACAGGCTACTGTATTGTGGATGGAGAATTCCTACCAGAGATGTGCCTCTGCAATTTAATTGTCTTGCTGAAGTCTTGTGAAGGATTATGTTGAGAGATGAGCATGGCTGAGCCGGTAAATTGGGCAGAATTCACACACACATTTCTCAAAGGTCATGTGTGCTTAGATTCAAGAGTTCTGTTTCAAGGCCACTTTTAATCATAAAGAACTCACTCAGTGTAAAAATTAGTCTCTACCAAAGACAGATTAAACCTGTGGAGGAGGATTTGGAAACACAGGGAAGAATGTCAGGCTGACATTGCTCTGATGCTGACGGTGTTTAACATCATGCTATAAACCACCTACCAAAATAACCAAAACCAGTTGGAACAAGCAGAATATTTGTGCAGAATAATACTTTTAGTATTTTTTTAAATTATTACACTCTAGATATTTTAATAGTTGGGGAAAGTAATGGGCTATTTAGTGTAGAGATTATCTCTCATATAAATGTCGACCCAAATAGTTCTCATGTGGAAATAATTGCCCAGACAGTCTTCAACTGCTAACCATCACAACAGGGAAAATGGTGTAATGGGGACATTTCCTATTCTTTTAGGGAATCTTTTGTGAATGATCTCTTTCTAGGAGATCCTTCAGCATCATGAGTTTCTTCAGATAAAATCAGTTTTCTAAGAAAAATTACTGTCTGTAATTACTGTAACAGCATTGAAGTGAAAGACAAATGTTTGAATGTTTACAGTTCATAGAAACATTTCTGGGAAGCACATTATTGATATTAGGCTTTACATATGTGAGAGATCTTTTTAATATACATTATTTTCAACAGAAAAATACATTGATAATTTTACTTTCCTTTCATTTATGAGGAAAAAAAGCCTAGTTCCTTGTACACAGTTAAATAGCTGACTCTTTATGTTAAACAATGATTAATTCTTTAAAGTCTATTTGTAACCTGTCCCCAGTTGTTTATCATTAGGGCAGCTGAAAAGCTGGTATGGATACCAGTAGTTATCTGAATCCAGACAACGACTCTGATGGTAGCAGGATTGGAGTGAACTAGGAGAAAAAGAAGTAGTTTGGTCCATTGCTGTGATGGAAGGTTGTAATACAATGTTAAAGCTAGGAAGGTACTTTTGAATCCAAGAATCTGGATTCAGGTCTCTGCTCTGTTATGTCCCGTCTGAGATTTGGAGGAGTGAATTAAATCTGTATCTTCAGAGGTCTTTAGGCATCTTGAATACCTCTGGGGACTTGATTCTGGTTCATCCCTGTGTGTGTTCTTCATCTGTTAAACTGATACATGCACATGCTCTCATGAGGTTGGTTTCTCTGCTGTGAGGTCTTTCGTTAGTGGAGTCCTCACCAAGTATTTTATTCAGATAGGCTGGAAACTTTGAAAAGAGAAACAGTTTGGAAGAGGAGCTTATGTTTAGAGGCACTGTTGTAAAAACAAACTGGTGTGAGTTAAATGATTATCTGAAGGATGCCTGTGCCTTTTGAAAGGATTAGGCAATCCTGCTAGTGAGATGTGGTAACGGGAGCAGCATAGACACCAGTTTTTTGGGGCCAGCTGCCCTTCCCTTCCTTCGTAGCCTTGCCATGACTAATGTATACCCTTTGGCTGGGATTCTGGTGTTTGGCTGCTTCTTGTTTATATTTTGTGCCTACTTCAAAAGATGGCTGGTAAAAGGAGCAGGCCTCTTTCTGGAAAGGAGGGGTCTAGGGAATATTTCAGAAGGCTTTCATGATTAGCACTGCAGCCCATGTGGTGGTGACAGTATCCTGAATTGCACTCGGGTTTTGTGTCCTGTTTGTGAAATGAAACCCAAGGCTTCAGATGTGCAGACTTGTTTGGAGAAGTCTCTGGAGAAGGGAGAATTATCTTGAAGGGCTGGTTGGGAGGGAAGGGATGGTGTTTTTGTGGATTGGACAAACAAAGTACCCTGAATTTATTGTCACAGAGCCAAAAGCAAGTGTCCCTGTGACAGTATCTTTGCCAAATGAGAGAACTGCACTTCTGCCAGGCTTTTAATAAATTCAAAACATGTTGTTTGGAGACACACAGACTGATCCACTGTAAGAAAATAGGAAATGTATAGCTGGAAAAGTTATCAGAACTGTGAAGGGCAGGTGCAGTGTGGGCTGTTACTGTAAGATTTGATTTGATTTTAATTTAAAAATGGTATGTCCTTCAGTCTAGAGAGTGATTTGAAAGAGTTCTGTGTGCTAAAGAAGAAAATTGTTAGCAGGTCTCGTTAACATTAGCCAGGAAGCACACAGGCAAACAGGAAGCTTTAGCTATTGTTATTGTACAAATGCCCTTTACAAAATATTAGCAAAAGAAGCTTAATGTCTTTTCCACAAGAACAGGAGCCCTTCATAGTGTCTAACTATATCTGCAGGGTGATGAAAAACTGCATTGTGCCTTTGCAGCAGCTTTGACATACATTGAGACCTTGCATTTCAGACTTGCATTTGGATCTTCAAATATTTACTGCTTTGGTAATTCTTTCTTTCTTTTTTTTTTTCTTTAAGATGTTAGGATTGTTAATTAGCTGTGACAGTATCTAGCCCTTGGTTTTCTATTGTGTTCATTTGCTGCTAAAAAAAAAAAAAAAGTCAGCTAGGTCAGTATAGAAAAGGATTGGGGGCAGGCGCGGTAGTAGATGTATTACTGGCACCTTGCCACAGAGACAGTGAACTCTGAGCCAACCATGAAGTCATTTTGAACTCAGGGAGTCTCACTAATCCAAGGCAATGTGTCTTAATTTGACAAAGCTGAGGCTGCTTGATAAGCAACCCCCTCTAGAAATGCTGTTAAAGGGGGGTGTTTGTGAGTTTAGATTGGGGACGAGAAATGTGGCGATAGGAAAAGAATCATCTTGTTTTCAGGTCCTTACTCCCTCAAGCCCAAAGGCAGGCTTGGCTCTGTTCTCCCCTGCAGTTTGGGCTGTGCAGTGGCTTGATGTGAAATTTGAGAAACATATGTAGTTTTCTATTTCAGGAAAGTGATCTCAGGGATTGAATGTGTGTTTTGTTGGCTGTTAAGCTCTGATCTTGCCTAGTGTGGTAGTTTGAGAGTGTGTGTGTATGTGAGTGTGTGTGTGTCTGTGTGATGGTTAAGACATTCTCCAGCACTAATAAAAAGAATAATTAAAAAAAAGTCATTGCTGTTAAAGCTCTTATTTTTTTCAGTCTCAAAATATAATATCCTACATTGTAAGAGGCCTCTTAAATATATTCTGTACATCAGAAAATGTTTGTCTTTTATTTTTCCATAATAGTCATTAACATTTAC
Organism: Indicator indicator; assembly: GCF_027791375.1. NCBI lineage: Eukaryota > Metazoa > Chordata > Aves > Piciformes > Indicatoridae > Indicator > Indicator indicator. The sequence continues at coordinate 329,149 of NW_026539186.1, forward strand.
TGGAGCTGCTGAGTGGTACACACACAAAGTTTTCCATCGTGGCAAAGGAGCTGTGTTTAAACAACCCTTTCATTGTTGATCCTGTGCAGCAGCTATATATATGTATCTGAACACTGTAATTATTAGCTTCTCTGAAGATCAGATGATCATTTTCCCTTAAGCTTACAAAGAGATGGTGAGAGGTGCTTGAGACCCATCTTGATGCTGTGCTAACTAATGGTGGGGCTGGATTGTTGTGCTTCACTGAAGATAGGCTTGGGGAGGACGACTATCAAAGGAGATTGTGGTGTTAAGGCCTTAAATTCTGAGGAAAGACAAGGCAGAAACCACAGAGGAGCTTACTGTCTTTCAGCTCTCTTCATCTCATCTTTTTTTATAGTCATCTTAGTTCTCTTCAGATAAAGATTGGGTGCTTGGGAAGTATGTGTTTCTTCTTTGGCTTCTGTGAACACCATTGGGGATCAAACCCTCATGGTTCAGGCATGCTATAAACTATCTGTCATCTTCTTTGAACTCTTTCTTCTGTGAGACACCATGGAAAGGCTTATGCAAAACCTTTGGGTCTCTGTTCAGCAAGAGCTGTGTGACAATTGCCTTCTTGCATAAATTTGAACCAGATAGGAAAATAGCCACCTTTCTGAACTCCTGGGTCCTGTACAACCCCAGCAGTGTTTCAGTGTGCACATATGTAATGTATGTATCTGCACTCAGCACACCAGCCCCTGAAAACAATGACATTCCAGGAATGTCCTGATCCAGTGCAGGAAGAGAAGGCTATGTAGCGTGAAGTCCACACGTTGTATCTGTACATACAGTGCTTAAAAGTGTTCAAACTCATATGTTTGATTCCGTAAGGGGCTCTTTCTAACTTTACTCTTATGTAATATCATGTTTATAAAAGAATCTTAATAAATTCAGCCTTAAAATGCTCTTCTTCATTATGATTTTGTAGTTGAGCAAATAGCTGTGTAATATGAAGGGTAACATTTTTCTAAGTGTTTAACTGGGCATCTAGCTTTCTGTCTAACTTGTGAGAATGAGGTGTCCTATTCCATAGGCATTTTCACACATCACTGTAAATTATTTATTCTGGACCAATTCTTTCTCCAGACTTCCCAAACAAATGCTTTTCACCACTGGAGTGTTCCTCCCATCCCTTTCACTGTAATACATAGCTGTAACAACAGTCTTGGCCTGGAAGGCAGTTTACTTACACGTTTGCTTTATTTTTCTTGGCTGGCTGTCTCCATCTGCTCAATGTTAGTAACTTTCCCTGGAAATTCTCATCGTGCTTTAGGATGACACTGATGGTGTCAGGCTTGATTTACGTTGTCTCTTTAAAGTAACATTAGCTTACATAAGATTTTTTTTCTCTTATTTGTTTTTGCATTCATATTATCCAGAGAGCAGCTTTTTAATTGTGAAATGTAAATACCCTGACAACACAGACTTCAAAAGGAAATGATTCTTTGTCTGTGGCAGTGATACCAATTCTGCCAACTCTAACCTTTAAAGGAGTGTACCTTTATGCTTGACCTGTCACCTGCCGATAAAAATAATCTTAGATCAGTGATGCAGTGCTTTCAAAAATGTGTCTGAAAAAAGCAGACCCTTCTACATACCTGTTCTGTCATTTCTTCATTGTGATTATCATCTGCTGCTTTAACTATAAGTTAGATCTTGTTAGTGACTTGGTCTAAATGCCTGGCTGTGCCTTCTACTTACATTAAGGTAGTGAACACTTTTTTACTGTAGCTTGCAAATTGATGTTGCCAGATAGTCAGCCTGATCCTATATAAATATATAATGCATTATGTAAAATCACCAAGGATTTGTTTTTGTCTTCCCTTGCTCTTTATTCCACTGCCATTATGTTAAGATGCTCATTAGATGAAAGGTTGCAATTCAGTCTTCCGTGGATGCAATACATATGTATGTATGGAATCAAAGACATTCCAAGAAAGGTTGTTTATTTTCTTACTACCTTCTTTAATTAAATTTTTATAGTTAGATTCTGACTGTCTGACTTTAGAGAAACAGATGAAGCAATAATGATTGCAGTGTGATACAGCAAAGATGACTGAAGTTGTGCTTGTTGGTTGTCAGACTCTGCATGCATAGGAAAATTAATTATACTGTGGCTAGGATACTTGAAATTTCAGATTCCACCATGCCTGTTAGTATTATTTTAAGGTGAAGAGATGGAAGTTTTCTATTCTATCTCTCAGTATCAGCTGTCTTCAGATAATATTTGGCTTTTGTATACATTTGGCATTGCTCACACTCTGCTTTAAATTACCTCTGGAGCTGCTAACCTGAGTTAAAACCTGTGTTTGTCCAGTTCACTTTAGTTCGTGTGTTCTATCTCAGGTTTGTCAGCCTGAGTTATGTGCTTACTGCTGTTCTGCATTATAGCTGTACCCTTATACTCTCCTCAGTGAGGATTTGGAAACAAGAAGCATTCCTCTGAGAGCCTGTCCCTGTGTTTTCCAACAGGCTGCAGTCAGCTCAGAGCTCCACGGCTGTGCCTCTGTGGCCATTGTGCCTGGGCACCATCTGGCAGTGGCTGTTAGAGTCGAAGGGAGGCTATGGAATAGAGCAGGACGGAGGGTGACCTCAGAGTTGCCTCTAGTACCCACTCACAAGGAATTTTTGTCAAAGTGGGAAAGAAAGCACTAGTAGTAAGGCCCTTCATGTAGCAGATGTTCATCAGGGAAGAACTTACTTGAGGGTGTGCAAAGGGAGCTAGGCTTGTTACAGTGCGAACCCTCTCTTGCCCCCAAAATACCTTTGAATTTATGCATGTGTAGTACCTGTTGCTAAGAGGAAGGTAATAACTCCAACTTTCATTTACTGTACTTAAGTGTGTTAAGAAATTTTCCTTCCAACCTAATTTTCCCTTGTTTCTTCTGAGGGATGAGACTGGATTGGCACAGTAAGATGTTTTAGTATTTAATTAAAGTGATGAGAGGGGGGGAACATGTCACAAAATACACAGATAAACATTTTCCTGCAGTTTCTATCTTCTGAGATTATCTTCCTGAAGCTGTGTTTGGGCGTTTTTGATGTTGATTTGTTGTTGTATGTAACATATCATACTGTTGCTTTTTCTCAAGAGATACAATTTTACTTTCAAGAAAAATAATGGGAGTGTGCTTCCTGTCTTAACGGAAAAAGGAGGTGTGATGTCGTCCTTAGTTCCTTCAACACAAGAGTGTTGTGGATGGCCCCAAGGCCAGGTTGGATGAGGCCTTGAGCAACCAAGTCTAGTTGAGAGGTGTCCCTGCCCATGGTGGGGAGGTTGGAGTAGGTGATCTCTGAGGCCCTTCCCAACCTAAGTCATTCTATGATCTGTATGCAAAGTTGATGCTGCCTGGTGCTTTCAGAAGGGAAAATGGGGAGTATGTAAGAGCATGATATGCTAGTGACACCTCTTAATTTTTGCTTCATCCCCAGTTGTTCTTGCCCTCCTGCTTCCATTCCACCAAGATCTCTTGGCATACCTGTGCAGCCTGGACTTGGAAAGAGCAGTTGATGTAGCCTCCTTCATGAACAGTATCTTTCATATGTCATATTGGTTGATGTTTGCCCATGATATGTATGATATGGCCTTGTATCTCAGACAAATGAGAGTTCTTTAGTATTCACCATTCTTCATGCAGGTATGACAGGGGATCTCTCTAGAAAGATTCTGGTTTGTTTCAGACTTCTGGTCTTGTATATTCTGTCCTGTAGCAACTCTTCATTTTGTCTATAGGGAAAGTTCATAAACAGATGTTGAATCTCCACGTGGTGCCTGAAATTTCCTGCTGTTTCTGTCCTGCCTGTAACAACACAGACAATCCTTATTTACACACACTGATTGGCTCCACTGGTAATCTAGCTAAGGAAATTTCCTCTTGACTTTTTCAGGTTATGTCTCTTTAAGTGTGGATCAATGCAAAGTTATACATACTAAAAATGTTAAGAGTCAAGAGATTTCTAATTGACTAACTCATCAAGAGACATTAATTAATTAAAGTGGATATTTTTTTGCTTGGATACAAACAGAATAATAGGCAGAGGATAGAGGAAGAAGAGTAGAATGAATGTCCAAAATTACATAGTACAAATTACCTTGTAACTGATACCTACTGTGCTGATGGAAATCACTTCAGGCTGATCTCAAAGGCTTCATCCCTTATCTCACTTACTTGTTTGCTTATCTGAAAGCACCTCTATGTGTGTGTATGCACATGTGCATAAACTAGGAATACAACCTTCCCTTATTAAATCTGAAACTCTGCTTGCAGAAATATTGCATAAGAAAACCACATCAGGCCACATTTTTGAAAATGCAGACTGGTTTAGAGAAAGCATTTTAATAATATTGAAGCCTCAAGCCATCTACCTCTTTGCTCCTGAGAGCTCTACCTGAAAACTTCCAGGGCTGAATAATTTAAAGTTTGGGTTTTATTTTTTACTCTTTCTGCAAGAAATACTAGTCTGATATTTTATTTTCTTAAAGTCTGAACTCCACATAACTTTTTTTTTTTTTTCAGAACTGTTTATCCTCACTCCAGACATGAACCTTGGAAAGGTGGCAGAAAAAACAAACAGCTGCTGTGTTTTTGGGCAGTCTGCATTCCTTTAAACTCTCTGAGATCAGACTTGTGCTGAGATTTTCAAATTATTTGTCCTAGGGCTTAACCACTTTCACTCCTGCTTGAGAGTTCAGTGAGTTTGCCATACTGGTGCTTGTGAGAGCTGTCATGCAAGAGCCTTAATGATTCAAGAGCTATGAATATATGATGTGTTCCTAGTGCTTTTTATTATTGTTTCATTCCAGCTTCACCTACCTCCCTAATCATCTTTCCATTTTTGGTTTCCAACTTGTTTCTTTTTTTTTTTTTTTTTTTTTTTTTTTTTTTTTTTTTTTTTTTTTTGCTTAAGCATTTTGCTTAATGTGTTGTAGGGAATTTTGGTTTTTTTCTGGTTTCAGGGTAAATTTGATGCATATAAAAATGTTATTAATGGACCAGGGTGGAGGTAATAAAAAAAGCTGTCACATTCCCAGAACACAGAGTCAGAAATAATCTTCTCCAGCTTGGATTTCTTTCACGGATTCACAGATTGCATTGGGTTGGAAGGGACCCTCAAAGGTCATTTTATGCAACACCCTGCAGTGATCAGAGACACCTCCAACTACATCAGGCTGCCCAGGGCTAGCCACATCAAGTCTCATCTTGAATGTCTCCAGGGACAGGGCCTCAACTATATCCCTGGGCAGCCTGTTCCAGTATTTCACTTGCTCTCATTGTAAAGAACTTCCTCCTTACATTCTTCCCCTCTCCCACTTGTGAAGGAAAGAAGAACATCAGTCCTGTGACAGTGTTTTGTATCCTCTTGGTGTGGCCTCCAAAATATGTTCTGTGGAGCTTGATGCAAGAGATGTCAGAGTCAGGACAAGGTGTGTTGTGTGGTGATCTACTAAAAGAATTTCTACTTGTGCCTTTCTAAGGAGCCCAAATCACCAAGCTTGTCTTGCAGTTCCCTGGCTTTCCAATTCATAGAGGTTCCCTGAGAGCAGAGGTTGGCTGTCCTGGAGCACTGATTTTGTGCAGTGGGTTAAATATATTGGGCAGGATTCTGAACCCAAATGTGTGTTTACTAGCAACTGGAGTTAATGGAAAAACAAAGCAGTCAATGCAATTCTGAAGGGCTTTTCAGTTAACCATACTCATTCTTTTCTGTGGGCCTTTTTCCAGCAAAGCACTTAGGCACGTGCTTAAAGTTAAAGCATGTGCTTAAGTGCTTTGCTGGTCTGGCTCCTTTATTTGCTCTCCAGGCATGTTGGTATGAAGAAACTGTTGGTTGTATGGATGTTTGGGGAACTGTTCTTACACTGTTCATTTTCTTCTCTGAACTCTTTGTCTGTTTACAGCCCAGAACATATAAATTGTGATTTCAGTAGGACACAGGTAATGATTTGCACACGCTCTGTAAGTTATTGGTTGAGATTAAGTGGCACTGATTGTGAAGAAATTGTGTATTTGGAAAAATGAAGGTCAGTCTCCTCAGAGACCTTGTCATCTGTTGTCTTGCTCCATCCAAGTAATCTGACTGCAGCACTCGTCATATGACAAGAGACTCTCCTGACAGTTAAGGTACTGTGGATTTAGGCCATGCTTACACTTGGTATTCCTTCTTCCAAAAAATTCTCCTCAGGTAACTGCTGCCTTTTAGGTGGCACTTGCTGTGATTTTTTTGATCTGGATGTAGATCTGTTTATTTATTCTGGTTTCTATTACTGGAGTCCAGAGTTGCCTATCTGCTTACTGCAGGACAGCAGGTCTTGTGCTGTCCCTCTTCCTCATTCTCATGCCATCCATGCCAAGTCAGGGCAGGAGACCTCAGTTAAATTGAGACTTTAGGATTTCTGTCAGCATCTTGCAGCAGTGGAAGTTGGCCTTTCACCTCAAGAACCATTGTAGAACATCAATAAGTTAATTTTCTCTATGCTTTTCTTTGTCAAGGTGCTAACCGCTTCTCGGAAAGGAAAATGGCTTAATTATGCAGAATGTACAGCCTGGTATTCCTCACTTAATTGCTGCAGTTACTAAGGACTATCTCTATGGAATGAGTTGCACACAGCCCTGCAGTTGCTTGCGCAAACCAGTGACTTGCATAAATGCTCCTGCTGACGTCAAAGGCACTGTTGGTTCAGGTCAGGTTACTCACACCTAACTCTTTGTAGGACCAGGCTCATAGATAGGTAGTGGGTTGCAAAATTGCATCTGAAAAAATTTGTCCTTAATTTCTCTTACATGAAAATGTACGGTGTTTCTGTGAAGAGTGAGCTTTTTTTAATTGCATCACTTAGGTAAAACACAAATGTGGAAATTCTTGGGATTTTTTTTTTCCATTAAAGGAATATAAAGCATTAAAGAGGGAAGAAAACACTCTTTATGTTTCAGGCATAGGGAGTTTGTAAGTGACTTCTAGTCCATTCTTTGTGCTTGCTACGTTTGCAAGTGTTTATGCTGCAAGTGTTGCAATATAATTCAGGTGTCAAGGAAGGGAAAGATAAATACTTCAGCATTGTTAGAACTGCATGAAAGGGTTCATTAGAGTTTATAGTAGTGGTAAACTCCACCCTTCTGGTTCAACCGTCACCTTTCATGGCATTTAGCGTAAGGCAAGCTTAGGCATTACCCAGCTTACCTGGGAGGGTTAGCTCTGTCTCTGAGAGAGCTGTGGATGTTCATTCCCAGATGAACTTGTTTTGAAGATTTAAGTGCATGTAAAAAACGTTGATGTCCACCTTCCTTGTGCAACAGACTAAAGCATCTGAAATGAGAAGAGTAACATCTTTCTTTTAGCCACTCTTCCAAGAACCTGTGGGTTGATTTCTTTGACTGTTACAAGAAGTCAAAGTGGAGATTCTTTTTGTCTGGTCCCTTCTCTTTTACAACAGCAGAGGGGAAAAAAGGAGGGACGAATCCTGGAACTGACAGTATGTTAAATTCTTTCTGTGAGAGTTCCTTTAAGTCCTGGACTTATGTTCCTGTATATTATTTACGTCTCTTAGGACTGGAAGCAGTCTAGCTATCCAAGTAACACTTTTTTCCTCTGTTACGGTCCCAGTAATATCCATACCCTTCTTCAATTGCATACTGATTTCTTATTTTGTTTAGGTGCCTTTTATTGCTGTGTTCTCAGAATACCAACACCTGATTTATCTTCTCTGTAGCCTTAGTTGTTTTCTGTATCGATTTCCTAGTCCTCTCCCAGCTGATGTAAATCAGCTGTTCTTTTCATTCTGTCTTTATGGAAATTTGTATGCTTTTACTGTCTTAGAGAATCATAGAATGGCTTAGGTTGGAAGGGGCCTCAGAGATCATCTACTCTGACCTCCTTGCCATGGGCAGGGACACCTCTCAACTAGACTAGGCTGCGCAAAGCCTCATCCAACCTGACATTGAACACCCCTAGGGAGGAGGTGTCCACAACCTCCCTGGGCAGCCTATTCCAGAGTCGCACCACCCTTGTACTGAAGAACTTCATCCTAAGATGCAGTCTAACCCTCTTCTCTCTTAGCTTCAAACCGTTTGCCCTTGTCCTGTCTCTAGACACCCTTAGGAAAAGTCCCTCTCCAGCCTTCCTGTAGGCTCCCTTCAGCTATTGGAAAGCAGCTCTAAGGTCCTCCCAGAGTCTTGTCTTCTCTAGGTTGAACAACCCCAGCTCTGTCAGCCTATCCTCACAGCAGAGATGCTTCAACCCTTGGATCATCTTTGTGGCCCTTCTCTGCACTCACTCCAACAGCTCTGTGTGCTTCTTGTGCTGGGGACACCAGAACTGGACGCAGCATTCAAGATGGGGTCTCACAGCCCACTGTTTCCCAACTTCTCATGGTTCTCTTTAGTGGAGTTTTCCAAATAGTGCTGTTGATCTCTATGCTTTTTGAAATTGCTCAAAAATTTACTCTCTTTTTTTACATGAATACAATTCCAAAGGGCTGTGAACTCAAACCATATTAAATACACTCTAGAAACAGGTGTACTGATCACTGGAAAGATGAAGATACGAGCATGCGATACGGTGTATGATGTATGTGAAATGAACCGTCTTGCTTTGCCTTTGATTGAAATATCTTGCCAGGGACATCCTGGTTTGTATCAAAGGCCCCCAACACAACAGGGACATGGACCTGCTGGAGCAGGTCCAGAGGAGGGCCACAAAGATGGTCAGAGGGCTGGAGCACCTTTCCTGTGAAGACAGTCTGAAAGAATTGGGGCTGTTTAGCCTAGATAGGAGAGGCTCTAAGGAGACCTTACAGTTATTTCAATATCTGAAGAACAACTCCAGGAAGGCTGGAGAGGGACTGTTTAGAAGTGTAGCAATAGGACAAGGGGCAGTGGTTTGAAACTGAAGCCAGTTAGATTTAGGTTGGAAGTATTAAGTTCTTCACAGTGAGAGTGGTGAAACACCACTCTGCTGCCCATGGATGTGGTTGAGGCTCCATCCCTGGAGACATTCAAGATCAGACTCGATGGCCCTGGGGAGCTGGATCTAGTTGGAAGTGTCCCTGCTGACTGCAGGGAGGTTGGACAAGATGACTTCTGAGGGTCCCTTCCAACCCAATGCAATCTGTGAATCACTAGTGTGAATTTTTGATTGAGATACACATGATGGCAGAATCCTGACATCCCAATTTGAGTAAGGCTTGGAGATGGTTTGTCTGAGTAAAAGAGGGCTCAGTATTGGTGTTTAGTATGTGAAATTGGATCAGTCTGTATCAAAATGTAGTTACTAAAACTTTCTTTTATTTCAGTACTCTTGGCAATTTCCCTGCTTCTGTTCTGGTTTCACTTAGGCTTTGTCTGGCCACAAGTGCATGACAGCCTAGGTTCCAGTTCAGTGCAGTCTGACTAAGCTGGTAAAAACTCCTATTAACTCTACTGACATTTCTTTAGGACTTCATACTCACACAGATGGCTAAGTACTGGGTTAAATTAGCCTCTCGACAGTTTCGATGGTAGGAATAGATAGATAATTTACTCATGGATTAGTGAAACGTGACTTTATAGTGAACTTGTGAAGAGATTTCTGGACTAGTAATTCTCTCTTGTGAAATATCAAGGTTAAGGTTGTAAGGGTGGGTTTTTCTCTCACCACTCTAATTCTGCTCAGTTATATGAAAATAGCGTAAAACACATCATGAAGTGTAGCATTGCTCATGTGGAGGTTTGCTTTACTAGTCAGTGTAGAGATTCAGTGTCCACATGGCTGCTGGCCAAATGTTGCCCTCAGCCTCTTGCCATGCTTTCTAAATCACAGGAAAAGTCCACAATGATTCCTAAGTTTTAGTGCTCCCTAAACATGGAGGTTGGTGGTGTATGTCCCATGATTTTTTTTCTCATACAATAGAAGGTAAGTGTCATGGAGCTACCGTGATCTTCCTGCAGCCTCCTGATGCCAGTCTTGCCCAATAATAAAGTCTAATACAGCAAAGTGTTGTGAGGATATGTGTGGTTGTGTGATGGCCAGTGACTGAAGCACCAACAGGTGCTGACAGATGTATTGGGTCATACACATCTGGATGTGAACACCAGTTTGGTACTGTCATTGCACTGGGAGACATTAATGTTGCTGAAAGGAGTGATCTTCCTTTATCAAAACCAATATAGTGGTGAAGGAGCTTGCCTGAAACCTGACTTCCTTTCTCTCAGGTACCTGTAATCTTCACTTAATCTTTTGAATAACTTCTTGGAGTGTTTGCTGAAGCCTTAAACCATGGCAAATTTGCTCAAGCTTAGGCTTCCAGAGGAAAGCTGTTTGCAGAGTCACTATCCCCATACTTTCAGTCCATTGTGTAATAGTTTTAACAGCCTGAAGAAGGTAACAGATGTTTTTTAAATACAAGCTCTTAACTGAAACAGGTATTTGTTGTCCTGATGCAGAGTGGTTTGCTTGAAATACTGAGCTTGCAGTAGTGTATTTTTCTGGATCAAATGAACTGAAACACTGCTGATGTTGCATAATGTCCAGAGGGCAGGCTCTGGCCTGGAGTGGCTGCCTACAGGGGCTTTATTTGTAGCTTTGCTTTTCGTTTCCTTCACATTTTTGAACAATTTTTATAACCTCTCCTTATTATGCTTTTAAAACTTAGTGATTCACTTTTATATATATTTACATGCTTCTTGTACTCATATTTCAAGATTAACTGTGAGAGTGATAAAGCACAGGAAACAGGCTGTCCAGAGAGGTTGCGGAATCTCCTTCTCTGGAGACATTCAAAACCCGTCTGGATGTGTTTCCTGTGTGACATGCTCTAGGTGGTCCTGCTCTGACAGGGGGGTTGGACTGGATGATCTTTTGAGGTCTCCTCCAGCCACTAACATTCTGTGATTCTGTGATTTAGACTCTAGCTGTGCATAGGAAGGTTTTTAATATGTTCAGCATCATAGTATGTGAATGCTGGATCTCTGAAATTCAGGATTCAGTTCAGGGGTCTGAATAAGGTTTACTCTTTGACCCTTGGCCAGATCACTCAATTTCTTTTGCCTCTGTTTGCCATCTTTTAAGGAAATGGATTAATATTTCCAATCCCACATGCTATGTCTGATTTGTCTAGACAATACATTTTTGTGTCTAGGACTGTGTCTCATTATGTGTTTTTCAACAATGCTGAAGACAATGGGCTTGAATCTTGGTTGGGTGTCTGTAATACAATACAGAATGAAATTAATACAAAAGCAAGCAGTCTGCTGACTGTTTGCTTCCCCTTACCTCATGACACGGTGAGGTGTATGTGGGTGGATGAAATACTCTTATTTTGTGCTTTCTGGTCCAACTCAAGATGTTTAATGAAGTGCATTGCTGGTATAAATCCACTGAAGTTATTGGATGGACACAAGGGATTAATCAGACTCAATGTGTTCTACTTGAGGTGGGTGGTTCCCTTCATGTCTGATGACATAACTTCTAGGAAAACTGAATTTAAAAGTCTAAGTCTTTTGACAGCCTGTTGCTGAAGAGAAACATGGTTGGGTTTTTTGGTGGGTTTTTTTTTGGTTTGGGTTTTTTTTATGTTGGTTTGTTTTTGCTGTTTGTTTTTTGTTATTTTGTTGGGGGTTTTTTGTTTGGGTTTTTTGTTGTTTTTTTTTTCTCTTGGCCTCTGTAAAAGAAACATCTCATTATAGCTAGTGTGATTCACCTTTTCTTGTGTAACTGTTTGACATCTGCACCATTTGATGCATTTGTTTGTATTTTTAAATGGCACGTTTAAATAGATTACAGCAAAGAGAGGCAGGTACATTCTCCCAATCCAAACTAAATATCTGGTTGTGTATAAATACCTGTCTGTGTATTTATGCAAAAGGAAACCATGCCAGTTTTCTTGTAATACTTCTGTATCAAATGCATGCTATCACATCTGGACAGGCTTGGGACTGGGAAAAAGTTGAATGAAATACAACAAGGACAAATGTAGATTCCTGAAGCTGGGAAAGAACAAACCCATGCACCAGGATGGGTTGGGGGCTGACCTCTTGGAGAGCAGCTCTGGGGAAAAGGACCTGGGAGTCCCTGCTATTATGAGAATATGCAGGACAATTAATTTCAAACTAAAAGGAAGCTCCCAAGAAGCAGGTGTGCATGGGGGAGAGCAAAGAAAAGGAAAAAAATAGCTTTGATTGCAACAAAGCATTGATTGTCCTTATTTTCCTGTCTTTTTCTTCCTATTTTGTTATCCCATAAGACGCTCAGCTAGAGCCAGAACAATGAGGTTCATGTTGTGAGGAGCACATGAAGGCAGCATTCTCTTCAGGATAGGTAGGGTTTCTTCTCACATGTGACCATGCCTAATTTCTGAAGCACTTCATCTGTTACACTCTTATACTGATTGTGGGGAAAAGGGACCTGGGGGTGCTGATGGACAGAAGGATGACTGTGAGTCAGCAATGTGCCCTTGTGGCCAAGAAGGCCAATGGCATCCTGGGGTCTATTAGCAGAGCTAATAGGTTAGTAGGTCCAGAGAGGTTCTCCTTGCCCTCTACTCTGCCCTGGTGAGGTGACATCTGGAATAATGTGTCCAATTCTGTGCCCCTCAGTTCAGGAAGGACCTCAAGGTCTGTTTGAAAGAGTCCAGCACAGAGCCACAAAGTTGCTAAAGGCAGTGGAACATCTCTCTTGTGAGGAAAGGCTGAGGGAGCCTGGGGCTCTTTAGGTTGGAGAAGAGGAGACTGAGGAGTGCTCCCAGTCATATTCATAAAGATGTGAAGAACTGTGTCAGAAGGACAGAACTAGGCTCTGCTCAGTGATGTCCAGTGATAGGACAAAGGACAAAGGGTGCATGCTGCAGCAGAGGAGGTTCCAGAGGGAACATAAGGAGACACTTTTCAACTGTGAGGGTTCCAGAGCCCTGGAACAGGCTGCCCAGGGAGGTTGTGGAGTCTCCTTCTCTGGTGACATTCCAAACCTGCCTGGATGAATTCCTGTGTGACCTGCCCTGGGTGATTGTGCTCTGGCAAGGGGGTTGTACTCAATTTTTCCAGGTCCCTTCCAGCCCCTAACATTCTGTGATCTATGGCAACATGCACAAAAGGTACATTTTTAAGGTACCTTATTCAACAGAGCATTTCGCTTGTGCTGGTTGATCCTTAGAGTCTGATTGTCACAGAAATGGTTTTGCCATCAGTCTGTCACTGAGCTTGAGGTCTATCTGTGTAATACATCAGTCTCGTATCTCTCTGGAGCACAGGAAACATCTACACTTTATATTTCTCAAGAGACTTCTGTGCTTATTGTGGTGGTAATTGGAGGTTACTCTTAGTGCTGGCTGGGGTGGTCAGTAGGTTGATACCAGGGCTCAAAGCACTTTGATTTAAAACCTTGTGGTGCAAATGATTCTACTTTTTTTGGGGGGTTTGGTGTTTTGTGTTTTGTTTTTTTTTTTTTTTCTTTCAAAGTGGCACCTAGGGTTTAAATATAAGATGGAATCTTTTCAGGGAGTGGCAGTAATCAGAGATTAATTATAGAGGTGGGTGTAGAAAATTGCAAATGTTGAATTGTATTTTTCATACAATAAATTCTCTCCCTTTAAGTAAGCAACATATTTGCTTAGAAAATGCTGTGATTTTAAAAGGCAGCCAAAAACCTCCCAAATGTTACAGCATGAACACCAAATACTAGAGCAGGGCTTGTGTTAGTTGCTCCTTTCTCCCTTTTACAGAAATAATATTCACTTTTTGATTTGCAATTTGAAAGCCTTTCTTTCCTACTCACTCCCTGCCTGTAAGGGCTGTGAGTGGGACTTCAACATGCATGTGTGGTAGGACATGTTCAGAAGAGTCAAGACCTCCTGCACCCTGTATCCTGACACAAGGCCTAGAAGCCCAGGGTAACATATCTGCCTTGAAATGCCTCCTGCTGTTGAGGTGCTGGAAAACCTCTGCAAGGAAACTTTTATGATGGTAGAAGAAATTGTTTTCTGGTCTTTTCTTCCTGGGTTTTGCTGAGCTCATAGTTTAGTCAGTGCTTTTCTTCACATAGTGCAACCTTTGCCAGAGTTGGAGCTCCTGCTTACTGCACAGGAAAACCAGTCATGGACTTAACCTGACTTAGGACCTACTGTTCTGCCTGCCTCAGGACAGCCATGCTTAAGGCAAAGGGACTATTTCTATGCTTGGATCCCTGGTGTGGGTTTCCCTGAGCAGCGATGAAGTCTGAGCTAATTCCTCACAAGTTTGAAAGAGAAACTCCATTTTGCCTCAGTGGAAACTGGGCAAGCCCTGTTATCCTTTACAGCCCCAGGCATTTCTTTGGCTGATAAATAAGTTTTGAAGTGCTAGTGCAATGCCAGAGATTGGATGGATACCAATCCCTTAAGAGCTGTTATGTAGTTGCTTCTCCCCAAGAACCTTCCTCTTACATAAAAGAGTCTGTTACTTTCATGGACTGCTTTGACAGGTAGATTTACAGTAGAGGAAGGGAAACTTGTTTTACATTTTAAAATAAAAGCTGTGCCACCAGTCCAGTGAGACTTCTGATTTCCCAGATCTGTGGCCAAGAGAGATGTTGAATACAAATTCAGAAGTTTTCAAACCAGGGTTTAATTATGGTGATGGTGAAGGACTATGCTAGGACTACCCAAATTCACTGACTTAGCAGGGTTCAGAAAGAAGAAAGAAAGAATGGTGAATCTTGTCAGATGAAGCTGGAACACCTCTGCTATGAGAACAGGCTGAGGGAGCTGGGGTTGTTCAGCCTAGAGAAGAGAAGGCTGTGGGGACCTTAGAGCTGACTTCCAATACCTGAAGGGATCCTGCAGGAAGGCTGGACAGAGACTTTTCATAAGGCTGTCTATCAATAGGACAAGGGGGAATGGTTTTAAACTGAGGCAGAGTAGGTTTAGAGTGGATCTCAGGAAGAAGTTCTTCAGTACAAGGGTGGAATAGGCTGCCCAGGGAGGTTGTGGATGCCTCTTCTGTGGGGGTGTTCAAGGCCAGGTTGGATGAGGCCTTGAGCAGCCG
This sequence comes from Indicator indicator, assembly GCF_027791375.1. NCBI lineage: Eukaryota > Metazoa > Chordata > Aves > Piciformes > Indicatoridae > Indicator > Indicator indicator. Next base: position 344,163 of record NW_026539186.1, read on the forward strand.
AATCCAGTTGAGAGGAGTCCCTGCCTGTGGTGGAGGAGATGATCTCTGAGGTCCCTTCCAACCTAAGCCATGCTTGGATTCTGTGAAATACTTTAAACACAGGCTTTAAAGAAAACCCTCTGAAATCTTTAGACCAAATGCAATACTTGAGTATGTTTTTCTTCTACAGAAGAAATCTGACTTGAGAGGTTTGGGGAAGGTATAAATAGTAGAATCAAGGATCAGTATTGTCAGTAGTTGATAGGTCATGAGCTGTTCAATGTGCTTTGCCTCAGTGACTTTGTGGGTTGTTATCTTGTACCACACTTAAGACATTTGTAGTAAAAGGAAATCTCTTCCACCCTAAACTTTGTTTTTTGAAACTGAAGAGCTGTTTTCTGAGATTCTGTTTTCCTCACAGTGAATTCAATACTGCTGATGTTTAAAACGAGATAATGAAGACTTCTTAAAAGAGGATAGTCCAATTAATTTTTGGAACATTAACTCTTGAGGGTCGAGATCTGCAGCTTAATCCTATTTCATCTGTAAAATATGACAGAATTGCCTTTAACCTTCATGTTAATAAATACTGGCATTTCCTTGCCTCCCACAACAGGAAAGAAATTCATCCTACAGTTTATAGATGCACTTATTTATATTATTTATATATAGTTTTTTCTTTCCCCCCGCCCCGCCTCTGCAGCTTTAGTCAAGATTTCCAAGTGGTGAGAATGCTATTGAACTTCTTTTCAAAAAGCTAAGCTTAAGTCAGACTACTTTTAATTATTTCAGATGAACATGTGTTATCCATAGTACAGAAAGGATGAAGCCAGTAGAATTGCTAACACTGTTTACCTTAAATTCCTCGCTACCTTTGTTGGCCAGGTTTAAATCCTCAGACATGCAAAGGCTGAAAGTCAAGGCCTCTGAGTGCAACTGGAATGTGTCTGCTAGTTGTCCCAAACAGGCTTCCCCATCTTTCTTTGCTTGGCATGTTTAATGTTTTGTTAGAAGAAGAAAACCCTTTTCAGGCTAGAGTCATGTTGCACTGCTGTTCCAAGACAATGGGTTTGGGCAGGCAGGAATTTCATAGGCTTTGGGTCAAAGGCAATAATAATAAAATGTGGTGTGTTGTAAATATTAGGAACTTGGGATTTGCACAGTTGGGTGGATGGAACAGCCCCTGACATGTTTTGGTTTGTGTACATGCAATTAAAGAGCTGTTGAATAGGTGAAATGAGTAAAATGCAGACAGCGTATGTAAAACAGAGCACACCCAGACTGACTTAGCCTTGTGGTTTAAAATTAATCTGTATGAGAGATCTACTGTAGGCACTGAGTGACAACAGGTGCAGCTCTTCTTACACCTCTGTCAGCTCACCACACTGCTCTCTGATTCTATTTAGCAAACACTTAAACATGGGCAGCATCTCATACATTTTATACATTGCAAGACTAAAGACTAGATGTCACTTTTTCTTTTCTTACTACCTGAGAAGTATTCCTTAGGACAAATTCCCCTCTTTTCCCATTTCCCCCAGAGCAACCAAATACACCAAGCAAGCAGAGACATCGATGTGGCAGGTATAAATACCAGTGGTGTATGTGGATCTAATAATCTGGTTCTAATTTCAGAGCTCCGTGTTAATGTAAATGGTATCATCCATAATGGAGCAGAGAATAATTCCGTGTTTCCTATTGCTCTGTGATAACCTCTGCTGTATTTCAGGTTCTTGCAGGACCACTGAGCAGTTCTCTTTAAATCAAAGCTTGGATGCTGGCAGTATGTGTAATCTGTCTTAATCTTTTTTTTTTGGCAGAACTCACAGTCAGATCTGGAACTGTGTTAGACTGGAGAATTGCTCCTTGTTGTCAAAAGCTTTAAGTCTGTGCATAATTTGGGAGGACATTAACAGTTTGGTTCAGATGTCAGTATCTGGAGAAGTTCACTTGAGCAGAACCTAGGCCCTGGTTGTTGGTTTGAATTCAAAGACTGTTTTCAGTTTGAAGTTTAGAGAACAAAAGGCAAACCATATTTGATGTTGCGATGGTCACACTCCATTGTTTCAGATTTCCTTCTTGCCTTCAGAATGTCATACAGCTTTCTTCATTTTTGATTCTTTGGAGCTTGAAATAAATCTGGGAACAGACCACAGAAAGTTACTCTATTCTACACACTTTTGGGACCTGATTATATACCCTATCCTGGCTTCTGTAGGTCTTAGCTCTGGTACAGTCCTCAGCAGGTGCACTTGGTTTTAGTTCACTACCAGCACATTACTCTCAGTATGACAGCCAGGTTGTAAGGACATTTTTCATGGAAGTGATCCATTGAACATATTTTGTGATTAAACTGTTAGAGATGCCTACAAAATTAATTATGTTAATGAATTGAAATTCATTTCTGAGCAGTTAGGATAAATGAAGTGGATGCTTTTGCTTTGGAACCAAGGCCAAAGCTTCTGTTCAATTCAGGCTGGTCAATACAAGTTTCTCTGTCTTTAGAGCTGGTAGCTGACTCATTTTCCAGGCTAACTAGTATTGTACCAACCCTCCCGAATAAAAGGTCGCATAGAAATGCTGTATGGGGTCACTTTTCAGGGAAAAACATTCTCTTAGTAACTCTCCTTGTTAGTAGGACTTTTATATAAGCCTATACTCAAGGTCAAGTAGACCTCCAGGAGACTGCCTTAGTTATGGAATACCCCTGCCCCCAACTGTGTTTTGCTGTCAAAGATAGCAAATGTTCTCCTGGGCAGGGCAGAATCTCTGCAGAGTTAAGTGTCATCTCTATGCTTGCTTTCTCTCTTTTGGAGTATGGGAAATGGTGTCAGCAAAGAACAGAACAGAGTATAAAGCTTCAGCAACTCAAGTAGATATGGAGAAGACTTTGGTAATCTTTACTTTTAGGTATATTTTTATGTGGGTAACTGAGACCATACAGTATTTGCCATTTTCAAATGAGTGTATCTGAATTTGTTCTCTCCAAGGAGTACAAAAGAGTGAGGGAGAATACTCAGAATGGGTAGATAATGTGGCAAGAGCCACACATCAACTAACTTGGATTGGCTATGAGTCTTGTTGTTCTGGATCCTTTTGAAGCTTAGTGTGGGCAAATAGTTGCTTCCAGGCAGCATTTTGGGAATTATCAGTGTGTGTCAGAAAGTGATTATGGTCTCCCTGAACCTCATGGTTTTCATATGAGGACATACTGCTGGTGGGTTTTCCTGAATTCTGAGATTCTGGTCATGAAGGACCTCAGCACATCCACAGTCAGTCCTCAGCAAGAGATGCGCAAAACCTCAGAGCTAGACAGTAATAGAAAGGATTGCGTAAGACATCTGCCCAGCCAAACATACTTTGTAGGGAATGGGGCAGGGATTTTTTTTTTCTTTCTTTTTGAGGCTGTTGGATGCAAGTAGGATCCTATAGTTCTTTGGAGACAACAATTTGAAGGAAACACTAAACATAAGCATGTTCCCGTGGAAAATCTGGTTTCAATAAAATGGACGTTTTTCCATGCAAAAGGGTTGTTTTGTTTTGTTTTGTTTTTTTCCAGTAGGAGTATCCTAAGCAAAACATTTTGTTCTGAACAGAGAAAGGAAATCTTTCATTTCGTTGTATTGAGAATATGCTTGAGGAGAACAGTCCTCAGATTTATGGTATTTGAGACTAGCTAAATACGGCCTCTGCTACTGAGGGGTTCCACACTATGTCTTCTTAAGTCTTCCATTAGATCCAGCAGTCAGGAGAGGGCTGTTGCCTGGATGAATGCCTATTAACTCAGCACCTTTGAACCTAGCTGATCCTGGTAGTGAAGCACGGGAATGTTTGTGTCTATTCGTCTAGTTCATCCAGCTTCAGCTGGTACAACTCTGGTTTTTAGGGCTGAATAATTGAGGTCATCCCGCCAAATAGTTAGGAGAAAGGAATATACCACAGTGAATATTAGCATTGTTTCTGTTGAATGTCTGCCCTTCATCTCATAAAATTTCGGAGTTACTGTGAAATACAAAATTTTCAGGTTTCTTTGTATGTGTAATGTGCTTCCTCAGCTTCTTCTTTATTATAACATCTCTCTGGATGCGCTTTTTGCAGATTACAGGCGACAATGGTTTTAAATGACAGAAGAATAGATTTAGATTAGATCTTAGGAACAAGTTCTTTACCATGAGGGTGGTAGAACACTGGTGCATGTTGCCCAGGAAGGTAGTTGAGGCCCCATCCCTGGAGATACTCAAGATCAGGCTCGACAAGGCTCTGAGCAACCTCATCTAGTGGAGGATGTCCCTGCTCACGGCTGTTGAATTGGACTGGGACCTGAGTTAAACACTTCAAGTTCGTTTGGAAGCATTTGAAGTTAATCGATCATTGCAAGCATCTCAAAGAAATACTTTCCCCTTACACTATTATCTGGGAAACCAGAATGTCTTTCTGCAGTATAGTGTTTTGCCTCCGACACTAAGGGGTTTGTATAAAGCTGCATTGTTCAATTAAACAACTTTCTATGTGGCAATTAAGTGGTGGCAACAGTGGAATAAGGAGCTCAAATCCCAGCAAAGTGTAAATGCTTGGGCTTTGTGTTCATAACAAATGTTCTGGGGTTCCTATTGTGGCTATAGAAATAAAAAACATCCAGGGTATTGGGTTAGAGTTTTAGCTCAGATCTGAGGTTGTTTTTATATCAGAACCTTCTGTTTCTAGATCTGCCAGTTAATTCATTTGGGAAGAGGTGTCCTTCACAGTTCATGTTTTCTGTATTGTATTAAAAATTCAAACAGAAATCATTAATTTATCCTTCTTCTGTCAGCACTTGGCATTTATAAATCTACATAAGCAGGATGAAATTGCTCACAGCTCCATTGTCATTTCATTCTAAACTACGTTCAGCCCAGCTGTATCCAGTAAGAGAGCTCCAACTTGCTGGAATTCAGTGGACTGTCAAGGGCTGGTCTATCCCTGTTGACACTGTTTCACTGGACCTGTATACATAACATGCAGTTGCTCCGAGTGAGCTGCTTGAAAGCATTGGCACTTGTTTGAAACATGCCCTTTGGAGTCAAGTAGTGCTGCTCTGGTTTCTCTTTGGACAAGCATAGAGACTCAGAGTTCTGGGTGAGTGAGGAGCCATGACATTTAGCTGTCATCCTTAGAGCATTTGTCAGGGTGTGGCAATAGTTCATGGCATTGATCTAATTAGAAAAATACATGCTCAGTTCTGATGCTAATTTGTTATGATTTGGTATTTACCATATTTGGAAAAACTTGGTGCATTATTGTTTCACTCTTTATGTCTCAGTTTTTCCTAAAGTGATGAAATGGTCTTTATTTCGAATATTCTGTCTTTATTTTTCCTTTTAATGGGAGGTTTGGGGCAAATATTTAGTTTCCCCCCACCCCCCTGTATTTCCTTCAGCCTAGAATTTATTTATTCACCCAGGTTTTGTCAGAGGTCCTAATTAGATTTCTGTGTCTGGCTTTAAACCCTTGGAAATTGGAATTTCTTATATCAACATTGTCATTGCTGTAGTTAGAGATCATGTGCTTTTCAGTTTTCAAACCAGGCACTGAACTGTAGTTGTCTGATCTATGCTTAAACTGGGTTTTTTGGTTGTTTTTTCTGTCTTTTGTGAAAAAAGGGGGTGATGAAAGGGGGTGTTCAAGAAAGGGATTGAGTGGGTTCAAAATTGTTTGAAGAGAAGCCGTGAAATAATCCCCACAGTATGTACAAGGATATAAATAGTGAGTTATATTTATTTTTCCTTTTTTTTCCCCCAAAATGATATATGTTTTTTCCCCAAATGATAATTCTCGTTGTCAAGAGCAAATGATGCAGCTTTATGAAGAGTGGGGTTGTGAGTGAACATCACCAGTCCTCTGGTAGTAAAAACGTGGTCATTCCAAAAGAACAGACACATGTGAAAAATGCTGCATTTAAAATAGACGTTTCTGTCCTGGATGAGAAAATGGGAGTAGGGAGAAACTGTGTAAGTCACAGACTGCACTGGGTTGGAAGGGACCCTCAGAAGTCATCTTGTCCAACCTCCCTGCAGTTGGCAGGGACACTTCCAACTAGATCAAGCTGCCCAGGGTCACATTGAGTCTTACCTTGAATGTCTCCAAGGATGGGTTCTCAACCACATCCCTGGGTAGCCTGTTGCAGTATTTCACCACTCTTATTGTGAGGAACTTCCTCCTGATATCCAATCTAAATTTCCCCTGCTCCAGTTTCAAACCCCTGCCCCTCATCACCGCAGGCCCTTCTAAACAGTTCCTCCTCAGCCTTCCTGGAGATCTTCTTCAGATATTGAAATGTAGCTGTAAGGTCACCTTGGAGCCTTCTCCTCTCCAGGCTGAACACCCCAAGTTCTTTCAGCCTGCCCTCACAGGAGGGGTGCTCCAGTCCTCTTATCATTTTTGTGGCTCTCCTTTCCTCCATGTCCCTGTTGTGTAGGGGACCCCAGAGCTGAACACAGTACTCCAGGTAATTATCTGTTCTTACTGGGATTTAAGTGCATAGTATCAGTGTCTAGAAGCCTTAGCTGTGATCTCTAGCTAGTAAATAAAAATAACTTCTCTACTTCTATTGTTTGCTGGTTTCTTTTCTAGTTTCTATTACTGTGTTTTAATTCATTGATTCACAGAATGGTTTAGGTTGGAAGAACCCCTTAAAGATCATGTAGTTCCAACCTTCCTGCCATGGGCAGGAACATCTTCCACTACAGCAGGTTGCTCAAGACCTCATCCAACCTGGCTGGAGGAGATGCACTTGCTTTGTTTGTGTGGTATTTCCATAGTGTACCTTGCTGAAGATGGGGGGGGGTCATTGTCCAGAGCTGGTTTTCCTAGGCATTATGGTAATGTAGATAACAGCATGTTTAATTTTAGTTTAATTCTCCTTATTTAGGTCCATAGGTAGCTCTGCTGGATGAAAAGAAAGCTTTACTTTAACTCTCAAAACATTTTTCATAGATGGGAATATTTGCCTTTTATTTGCACAAAACTGTAAGAAAAAGACAAATGCTTCAGGAAAATTCAGTTGCTTTATGCAGGCACTTGAACACATGCTATGCTCTAGTAGTTGGAATGTGATGTCTTCTGGGCATTGCATGGCCTGTTATTTGACTGATTTATGCCATGAAGTGGTTGGACCAGGAGTTACTTCAGCAGGGAAGAATCTTAAACAAAAGGTCTTTTTAAGGTATCTCAGGATGTGCACTCTAAACAGTAACCAGTCTTGGGTTGTTTTGTTTGGGTTTTTTAATGCTAGCATTATATTAGAAGTATAGAATGGCTTAGTCTGGAAGGGACCTCAGGCATTATCTACTCCAACCTCCCTGCCATGGGCAGGGACTCCTCTCAACTAGACTTGGATGCTCAAGGCCCCTTCCAGCCTGGCCTTGCATACCCCCAGGGAGGAGGCATCCACAGCCTCCCTGGGCAGCCTATTCCAGAGTCTCACCACCCTTGTACTGAAGAACTTCTTCATAAGATTCAGTCTAACCCTACTCTCCCTCAGCCTAAAACCATCTCACCTTGTCCTATTGCTAAACACCCTTATGAAAAGTCCCTGTCCAGCATTCCTGTAGGTTCTGTCCAGTTCTGGGCCCCTCAGTTTAGGAATGATGTTGAGTTGCTTGAACCTGTCCGAAGAAGGGCAACAAAGCTATGAGGAGAGGCTGAGGGAGCTGGGGGTATTTAGCCTGGAGAAGAGGAGGCTCAGGGGACACCTTATTGCTGTCTACAACTACCTGAAGGGAGGTTGTAGCCAGGTGGGGGTTGGTCTCTTCTCCCAGGCAACCAGCACCAGAACAAGAGGACACAGTCTCAAGCTGCGCCAGCGGAGGTTTAGGCTGGGTGTTAGGAAGAAACTCTTCACAGAAGGAGTGGAGTGATTGCCCATTGAAATGGGCTGCCTAGGAAGGTAATGGAGTAACTGTCCGTGAAAGTGTTTAAAATAAGACTGGATGAGGCACTCAGTGCCATGGTTTAGTTGATTAGAATGTGTTGGGTGATAGGTTGGACTTGGTGGTCTCAAAGGTCTTTTCTAACCTGTTAATTCTGTGATCCCTTCAGATATTGGAATTTTTGACCAGTGAATAAAGAGGTCATTTTGCACAAACTTCTTTCTAGTCACATGTTGGAAAGTAAAAGTGATATTTTTCCTCAGTTTGTGCCTATATGTTCTGTGTTCTAGGTCCCTCTGTACAGTAGTGTGCAAGTGGACATACGCTTCAGATGGAGGCTGGGATGACAGTTTCTGGAAAATGATTGGTTTGGAAGATTTGGTGAAGGATAAGTATGAAAAAATAGGTATATCAGGGGGTTGTTTTGTTTTATACATATGCATAAAAACAAAAAGTCATGTACACATAAAAAGATATTTTGCTGTATTACTGGGAAATGAAGCAGGACTTGATGAGCCTTCAGATGGGTTGATAGCAAGGCTGGATGCCCATAGGTCACAGCTTTCCTAAGCATACTTTTAACTTTCCATTGCCATAAAAACATTTACATTTTATACCTCCTGGCCTTCTGAAAGGCCTTTCAGTGGTGCTCAGCCTCAACAGGAGGGAAGCAAGCGGGAGCCTCAGCAATTGGTTACATGAGAAAGGACCTGATGTGGGGCTATTGGGTGGAAGGCTACAAAAGAATCCCCACTGTAGTAATTTATGGCTGTTACTGATAGCATGTTTTGCAACTTGTACCAATCTCCCTTAGAGTAATTTTCAAAAAAGTGCTACTTCAGCTTGTTATTCTTTTCATACTGACTTTTTTTTCCACTGTCTTAGAGCCCAATTTTAATTAGAATGGTGGCCTTGCTAATAGCAATTCCTACAGCAGATATTCATTAAAAGTCCATAATGTTAATACACCAGAAAATTTCCAGGATAACTTTATTAGACTTTCCCTGTTAACTTAATGGACTTTTAATGGATGTCCTAAGCAGACATGTCATTAACAAGAATATTACCAGACATGAATTAAAATATGCTCATTCATCAAAGTTAATTATCTGAAATTTCCTTTGATTTTTTTTTTCTTTTTTCTTTTTTTTTTAATGTCTAGCACTTTGAACAAGTTCGTGCAGTGGTTTAAATGCGGGAACATGAAATGGAAAAGGGGTAGGGAGGACTGTAGTGAAATGAAGTGTAATGAAATCTATAAGCTTTACTGATTATCACAAAATATAAGTCATTTTCAGGTTATCAGAAAATTAATACTTCAAAGCTTCCTTGAATAAATTTCAGCTTCTCCTCTGTAACTGAAACTGCTTATGCAAAGGTATAAACCCTTCCAGGAGTATTAGGCTTTTAGCTTCCTGAGGTTTTAGTTGGAATATGGTCTTAGAACATCTATCACATGTGGCTTTTAGCAAATCTTCAACAAGTTAAAATAAGACTCTCAATAAATGCATGTTTTTACCAGAAAATTGACCGTCTCAGCAGCTGGTGGTCTCACAGAAGAGTATTTTTTAAACTAAATTATTTATGAAGTGTAAGCTAAGGCTTTAATATAATATTTATGCAATGTACTTCAAGGACATTGCAAAGCTATTTGCCATTTTAAGTAACTAACATACATGGTTTAAATTATAAAGCAGCCATTAATAAAAAGGGCCACTTGTTGTGATGGAAGCCTCTTTAAACTTATCTATATAGGGCTTAACACTTAGTTAAACAAAATTCATTAACTTTCAACATCAGGCTTAATTTTTTGTTAAAACAGTGTTTACAAAATAAATCCGTGAATTAGCTTCTGGTGATAGGTGACTCTTGCAAGACAAAGTGGTTTTCCTGAGTTGATGAGAAAGGTGTCTCATTCCCTGGGCAGCTGTGTTGATTCTCGTCAGCTGAACCGTAGAATACTTGAGTGCCTCTTGGCTGGGGTTGGAGAAGCAGAACCTGACCTCCACAATTGCACCAAACTGTAGGCTAGAACTTGAAGCTTCTGAGGAGCTCACCTTGAGAAATCCTTTGATTTTTTTTTTTTTTTCAGATTCTTGAGCTGATTACCTTAGGTGTATCCAAGGTGTAAGACACTTCTTGTTCTTCATAATAATGCTGAAACCTGGCCTCAGATAGAATCTATTCTTGTTTCCATGAGCATTTGTCTAACCTTGCCTTTGGTAAAAATAAAAGTGTTACATTCATTATAATTAGCTGTGTGATAAAATCACAGAAAAGCAGGACAGTCATCTTCATTCATCTGTCTGTGAAGAGGTAGCAAGGTGCTTGCTGAACAAATATGGAAATCAGGTAGCAACTACTCCATCACTGCTTTGGGTTTGTTTTCTAAACTGTGCCTATTGGAGTCTCTTGGGAGAGTTTAGCTTCAGAAGGAGAAAAGAGGAGAAGGCTCTGGGGAGATGCAGTAGCAGCCTTTCCAGTACTTGAAAGGGGCCTACAAGAGAGCTGGAGAGGGTCTGTTTGCAAAGGCCTGCAGTGACAGGATGAGGGGCAATGGTTTGGAATTAGAGAAGAGGAGATTTAGATTGGATGGTAGGAACAAGTTGTTTGCCATGAGGGTGGTGGAACACTGGGGCACGTTGTCCAGGGGAGGTAGTGGAGGCCCCATCCCTGGAGATATTCAAGGTCAGGCTTGACAAGGCTCTGCGCAACTTGATCTAATGGAGGATGTCCCTGCTCACCACAGGGGGGGGTTTGCCTAGATGACCCAAACAATTCTATGATTCTAAGAAGACAACAAATTAAACAAAAACTGCAGTTGGAGTGGTCTTGTATAGTGGAAGACTTCTTCTTACCAAATCCTTTGATGTTAGCATTGCTGGTGAGGCACCACCACTGCCTAGACCTCCTCCTAGGAGCTCACAAATGCTACGGTGGGCACAACAAACACAGTATCACACCTTGCACAAACTCAACTTAAGCTGTATTTACAATACTGCTTCAGAGTGCTGACCCATAAGTGAAGAATCTCAGCTGCCATTACCTTTACCATGTTATACAAAAAGCAATTTAAGTAACTCATCTGGGCAAACAGTCAGAGGCTGCTTCCAGGAGGCACATCACAGTGTGCTACAGCTGACAGAAAAGAATTTGAAGCAGTAGACTTGGCTGGCTTGCAGATTAAGGAACTTGGAATTGCCAGATAACCCAGGTAGGAGTAGGTTGAAGGGAGATTGCACATAGTCAGAAACTCCTCCTAAAATGAAAACAAAACCAAAAACCTAACAAGTGTGAAGTAATTCTAGTGGAATTTCCTTTTCTGTTCTCAAGCTTGTCCAAGTCCATGTATGTCTGCTCAAGGTTTGTTTAGCTCAAATACAAGGATTTATTTTAATGCATGCACATTCCCCTTACAAAGAGAGATAATAGTATTTTTCTCTCATATCTCTCCTAAAGATTAGCAGGCTCTGAATCATCACTTCTTTCTAAAGAAAGCAAAATGTCTCAAGATAAAATTAGCAAGATTTTCTCACTGTAACATGTAAATATATAGTTTACCAGTTTAAAATAAACAGAAAAGCTCTGTGGCTTCTTTTTTTTTTTTTTTTTTTTACTCTCTAGAGAAATCATTGTGTCCAGTCAGAGGGACCTATGGATGAATAGTTGCAACTAGACTTATATTTGAAGTACCTTTAACTTTCAGGACAAATATTTATGGAAATCACCTGAGAACAACTTCATCACTGTACATATTTCTTTATTCTTATAAATACCCCTTTAAAAATCACTTCTAAAATGCCTTGCCCTTAAAAAATGTATTTACTGTAATCTGATTCCAGGTAGTTCTCTTCTCTTAGTTTCAGTTTAACTTAAGATACGACCTTGTTGATACAGCAGACCCTCACATCTGACCTTTAGGATCTTCCACAAACCTTTCCCACATCAAGGCGTGGGTTCACATACGAAAATTCCCCGTCCTTTGATATTTCACATTTCTCACAGCAGACAAACCTTTCAGGGAAGCCACACAGCAAGCTTTTTGTGAGCCCTTCTGTACATTGTGAGTTTGCTGATCGTGGGGTTTTTTGAAGGTAAAGAGTCTTATCTGGAGATACGACCAAATTTATTGATGCCATTAATTTGCCCACCAAGAGAGTAGAAGATGGCTTGTATACAAAACCACTCTGAAAGTGTTGTGTGCTACAGACATTAGCATTTATCTGCTGTGGTGAAAGCACCCGATGAGTATCTCTTTGTGGTGTTATAAAACCTAGAAAGACATTAAAAATTCCGTTAAAATTTCATGTCCTAGAGACCTCTTAGGGTACTGAAGCATATATTCCATTTGGAGTAAAATGCCTGATAAATTTTCACCATAGCCCTCTACTTCAGGGGCTACTTAAGGGACCAAATAATGGTTTTCTTTTCTTTTTTTTTTTTTTTTTTGGTAATTGAATGGTAATATTTTATACCAAATCTTTTTGGGGTTGAACATGGTGCCTTTGTCTGAAGGTATTGCAGGTGCTACAGAATAGGTTTTACTAAGCTTGTAGATTGTGTGTTGAAGGGTAAAGTGCCATCTTTTGTGAAAGGTAGTTTGTCACCTTGTTTTGTCTTTGATTTTGACGAAGGTTTAGTTTTTAAAAGCAAGCTTCAAACTTGGAAATACAATCCGTCAACATGATAGGGATTTCATAAACCCATTGACCAACTTTTCCTGAATAGGAATGTACAGCCACTTCCTCAAAAGTGGATAAATATACAACCCTCACATATGGGATCTCTTTGCACATCTGAGGCAAAACTACGAAAGGTGTTTGGATTGTTCACATCTCAAAAGAAACTTAGGGCTTGCCTTGAGCTTTTGAGTGCTTGACATTAATAGGCTGATGAAAAGAACTCTGTTTCCTGTGTCTAAAACTGTAGCTTTGCTTTGTGTGCTTTAGCCTTAGGTAGAATTGTTTCATATTTGATTTTGGCTTTGGAGCTGATGGTGTAAGGAAGGACCTCTGGTCCTTAGATACCTCTTTACTTATTAAATCATCCTCTGGGTCTTTTACCCACTCATTCTCCTTAGCCACCTTCAGGAAGAATGCTTTCTCATTTCCATAGATTGCCTCAAGTCACATCCAGTAAGAATTCTTCTGATCTGGAGTTCAACTTGACTCTAAAGTGCATTTCCATACCTCAGTACCCAGGACTCTGACTGTACTTTAGTGTGCTATCTCCTATTCCTAACTCTTCCCTTAATTCCAGGACTCTGGAAACTGGAAGCTTCATATTTTCAGGTACCTGGGCACTTGTGTATGCCATTTTTGAGCACCCTGAAAAGAAGAATCTGTATAATTTTAAGTCTGGATGATCTTGAAATGTTCCTTCATTTGGAATACTTATTCATAAATTGGTAATAAATAAAAGCAGAGATTATTTGGGGCTTTGAAAGGATGGTTGTGACTCTTTTGATTAATACCTGCTGCCATTCTTACTGTGCACAAGCTTTACAATATGCTGAGTTTTCAAGTGTAGGGGCAGCTCTATGTTCCTTCAGGGACAAAACCAGCAAGCTCTTTCTTCATGAGCATGTAACTATAGGAATGGTTCTATTCCTGCATCTGCCAGTGTCTGCTTCCACATACAAAACTAACAAAGACAATTGGATTTCACACCTCCCTTCTTACACTTCAGTAGAGGATGCTTAGGTTCAGGCTTTTGTCAGAAGCAGCCAGTTTTAATACTTGGAAGTTGTACTGCATTTACATTTAGGCTGAAAAGGGAAGATTCAGTCCAAGGTGGTAGAATCCTGTCAATATTAACTTATGCTACAGCAGCTGTGAAGGGAGTGGGAAATCCATTACTTCTGTCAGTTTTCTATCTCTTCCAAGGCCTTTGATGCCAGATACTCTGGAATGTATGAGGGATTTCCTTGAAGGCTGAGCGAAAGGGGACGATTCTTTTTTTCCCAGGTCTGTTTGTAGCTGCCAGTTCTTTATAAAACTTGATGTTAACAACTAGCTTTAAACACCATGCTTTGCAAATGATGGAGAATAAGCAGTAAAAGGATTCTACTGAGTATAGGATCCCCTTATCTGTCTTCCTTTGGTCTTTTGCTATCCCCAATAAATTACAACATGTTACAATTTCACATAAAGTGGAAGGATGAATCAGAGGATATTTACACTTACATACTGTCAAAATCCATGGAATTTACAACTGAGTAGTGTTCCAAACATGCTAACATTTCTCTGGCTTCCTGTAATTTCAGTCTGTCCAAGAGCTGTAGCAACTGTAAAGGAGCTGAAACTGGCACAGCTCAAAGAGGTTTTCGGGTGTCTCCTTCCTCAAAGCCTGAGGCATTATTTCATAATATATGATTCAGCAGTAAGAAGTTAGGAATAGTTTTGTTGTTTTGTTTTTTTTTTTTCTCAGAAAATAAGCATGTTCCTGTGATTTCTATTTATTTCGTGTTTTTTCTATCTTGAATCACATGAGTGGTTGAGTTTTGAAAGGATCTCTGAAAATGATCAAGTCCAGATCTTCCTGCTCAAATCAGGGTCATCTACAGCAGGTTGCTTAGGGCTGTGTCTAGTTGAGTTTTGGGTAATTGAAGAGTGAAGACTCCAAAATCTGTCTGGGTAATTTATTACAGTGTCTTGACCACCTTTCCCCAGCAAAAACAGTTTTTCTTTTGTTTAAATTTAATTTCCTGTATTTCAGTTTGTGCATGTTGCTATTTGTACCGTCACTGGGTGCCACTGAGAAGAGTCTTGCTCCATAATCTTTACTCTCTCCCACCAGGTATTTGTATGCACATTGATAAGATCCAACCCCACACACACCTCCAGCCTTCTCTATTCTGGCTTAAATTCTTAGGTCTGTCAGACTCTCCTTGCATGACATGCCTCTGTCATCGTTGTGGTCCTTCTCTGGACTTGCTCCAGTGTGTCCATGTTTCTCTGGTAGTGGGGAGCCCAGTACACTCCAGATATAGCCTTTTGAGCAGGGAGCAAGGATCCCTGACACCTCTGGCCTGCTGTGGCACTCGTTCTAATGAAGCCCAGGAGGCTTTTGGCCACCTGTATTGCAAGGGCATATCACTGCCTCATGTTCAATGTGGTGTCCATAAGATCTCAGAGTCCTTTTCTGCCAAACTGCTTTCCAGTCTGCCCCCAGATCATCCTGGTGCAATGGATCCTTCCACCTCATGTGCAAAACGTTGCTGTTCCCTTTGTTGAATTTTTTATGTCCTGCCAGCCGATTTCTCTAGCCTGGGATGTTCTTGCTGTTTCCAGTAACTCTTCTTTAATAGGCTGGGCTGAACTTGGGTAGCTCAGGTTTCTTCACAGTGTTTCCTGTTTTCTATTCCTCTTCCATTTTCTATTCCTCTTCCACTGTAAGGAAAGGAATCATCATTAACTCTGCTTATCATCACCTTGAGTCCTGATGGCAGATGGTGCCTTTCCTCCTCTCTGCTGCAAGAAGTGAGGAGTACTATTTGGTGTTGTTTCAACCTTAGGTTTCATCTTAGCTTACAGCATTCAAAAAATAACAATAAAACAATTTTCCTCTGTCTACTTCTAGAATTCAGGTCTCAGGCTCTGTCTGGGAAATTGTATTTTCTTCTGCTCTGGAAGCATTATGGACTTGTGAACTTGCTCTTTTTTTTCTAGAATGAAAACTTTTTCTGTGAATATCTGCTTTTAAAAAGGGATAGGAGAAGCCTTGACCAGACTTTTGAGCCTGTTTTGATAGACTTTGAGCCTATTTTGATAGTTCAGTTTTTACTTTTCTCAAATATTATCCTCCTTCCTTATTTTTCATACAGTTCTAAAAAAAGAAAGGAAAAGAGGAAAAAAAAAAGGCATTTCTTTAAAAAATTCTGGGTCATTTCTTCTTTTAACCTGACTCCTCTTCTCTCTGGTTCTAATGTATTCTTCATCTTCTGGATTTTTTTTTTTTTTTTTTTTTTTTTTTTTTTTTTTTTTTTTTTGCTTAAGCCTCCTGCTGAGATAGCTTTTAAAACAGCAACTTCTGCTTTATGAGTCAGGATTCACAAAACCAGAAGGATCATTTCAAACAACTTGCCAACTTCCTCCAAGTCAGAGGCTCTTGGACTTCCTGAAATTAATGTTGAGGTAGTTCAAAGTGTATCTTAGAACCAATCCTGATTTTATGATTTCTTGTGATGGAGAGCCCACTTCAAACTTCCAGGTTGTCCACTGCTAGTATCCTGTCATTTTCTCCAAAATTAATGAATTAATTAAAGAATACACTTTATTTTTCAACTGAACTTTAACCTCTACTCCTACCTGGCAGACTGTGGTGATATGCCTGACCTGCACAAATTGAAATTGTCTCTGTTAAAGGAAAACACTGAACTGCATGAGGTTTTTCACCTAAACTCTTATATGAACTGTCATACTTTTCAATCCTTGTAATTGCTTTCCAGACTCATTTCTGAACCCTTTATAATGCTTCAGTATCTTCTCAGTATGGGTATTAGAACTGAATACTGTGACAGTGTAATGGGGAATAGGGTTGGGGAGGTATTGGAAGCTTTAGCTGAAAGATTTGAAAGCGTTGGTTCAGTAACTGATCAGGTTATTTTTGGTCTGCCATGCCTTTCAGTTTTGAAAAAGGAGTAATGATTTCATCAGAGGAGTTGATATTGTGTGAACTATTGGAAAAACATCCAGCATTGCTGTTAAGTAGCAATCTGTAATTAATATAAGTTAAACTGCCTTCACTGTTTTAATGATGTACTAATCAAAGTCTGATTACTTACAACTCTGAAAGTATAGCAAGTCACATCAACTGCATTGACGTTTTTTGTCTTTAAAGAGAATCTAAATGATCAGCCTAATGAAATTATTGTTTCCAAACAGTAATTTTTGTGTTGTAATACTTTTGCACCTAGTTACTTGGTAAGACATCTAAGCAGACATGCGGTGCATCCACATGCATGCCAGCATAGTGAGTAGTGAACCATAAATTACAAGAGATGTTCATTCTGCACTGTTTCACCAAAATCTAGTCATGAAAACTCAGTCATGTCTATCAGTGGCCATGCCTAATGATCCAATGATGCAGAATGCTTTATTTTTTCCTTTTCTTTTGACTTTTAACCAGAAAGCTTATCATTTATACATGAAGTAGCTTGGACAAGAAAGCAGTGGTAGCCTCTGTTGAAGCAGGCACCTGTGGTCTGCAGACCAATTTATTTTTCAGCTTAATGAATCAGGATGTGCTTGCACGCAGGTTGCTTGCTTCTGCCAGTATTTACCAAGCTAATATGTCTGCCTTAAGTAATTACATGTTAGGTAGTTGAGATGTAGTTCAGCCAAAGGCATCAGCTCTATGGGAGAGTGCGATGGAAAGGACCCAAATTAGATTTGCCTCAAGCTGCTGTGGCAGCTCACATAGACAGAGATGAATTTTGAACTGAAGGAAGCCAAAGTGATTTTGTTTAACCAACTGTTTTTCTCACTTTTAAATAAGCTGGACTATAATATCACAATTTGTTTTGGTTTTCCTGAATGAAAAGTCTGAATCTTTTAACCGCCAACCAGGAACTTTTATGGAGGGCATTTCCAGGTTAAAAAAGCCCCAAATCCGACTGTTTCTAACAACCTTTAACCACCATGCATTCAGTCCTAAGAAAAAAATTCATATTATAATTTTATAGTCTGCATCATTATCTTGCTTCCTTCTGATCTTAGCAGTATTTTTCCTAAGCAAAATGGTTAAAAATGGTGGAACAATCAGCAGCACGCATCTAATGTAAATGTGAGTATTGATGTAATTGAGAGGGATATTTGGTAATGTGTTCTATGTGAGATTGGGTTGGGATGATGAATTAGAAGAGTTATATTATTATTTATTGAAATTCCTTGCATAGTCCACACTTTCGGCATTGTCAGAATTATCATAAAGCACAGAAATTGGAGGTCGTCTGCAAGCTTTGTAATGAGCATGAGATCCATTTGGATGGACAGTTCTTGTTTCCTGTGATCCATATTTAGCATTGTTTTGTTTAGCTAAAGAACTTAACAGTGGCATCAAGGGCACCCTCAGCAGGCCTGCTGATGGCACCAAGCTGTATGGTGCAGTGGATTCACTTGACAGCAGCTACGGCATCCAAAAGTGTCTTGACAGGCTTGACAATTGGGGCAGAGCCAACTGCATGAGGTTCAACGAGGCCAAGCGTAGGGTCCTGGAGCTGGGTTGAGCCAACCCCAGACACAAATCCAGGCTGAGTGTATAGTGGGAGTTGTAGGTTAGGTAAATCAAGAGTTAATTGGTATAAGCATAAAGAAAAGTCCTTCAGAGGCTAGAGAGTCCCAGGGGCATGGGCAGTTTGTCCCAGGATATTGTCATCTGTTATTCTATTCTGTTTTCCTGTGTTTCTCTCTTTAAGGGAGTGTATAGCCAAAGCACCCTCTCCTCTTTTCTCCATCTTGGGATGCATGTGCTGTTATCCTATGGTTTATAGGGGAGAACTTTTCTCCTGGCCTTGGCTGGCAGTGAATTTTTGGCTATACCACTGGGCCTGCTGAAACCTGCAATAGGCCTGGGTCTAGTGGGGGGGGAAGACAGTTTGGCTGCTCTTGGGCCTGCTGAGGCTTGAGGTGGGTGGAAGTTTCTGGAAGGTTCTTGAAGGTTGTGGCATGGGAGGCCCAAATGTATTCCTTTTAGCTGAATGCCTTTTATATATATATATTTGTAAATAGAATTTCCATTTGAACTTCCAATCCAGTGTGGAGCATTTTAATTTTACTCCTTGGAAAAGGGGTAAAATACCTTTTCTGTTGTTTTGCCCTGGGCAGCTTGTGGCTCAAAACTAGGACAGTGGGTTGAGAAGAAAAGAGACTTGGGTGTGTTGATTGATAAGAAGCTCACCAGCAGTGCCCTCATGCAGCCCAGAAGGCAAATTGTGTCTTAGGTCATGTCAAGGTGGTATGGCCAGCAGGGCAAGAGAGGTGATTCTGCCCCTTGACTCTGCTCTGGTGAGACCCCATGGCCAGTGCTGCATCCAGTTCTGGTGTCATTGTCATAAGAAGGACACAGAGCTGTTGGAGCAAGTCCGGAGGAGGCCACAAAGGTGATCCAAGGGCTGGAACACCTCTGCTAGGAGGATAGGCTGAGGGAGCTGGGGGTGTTCAGCCTGGATAAGAATCTGTGGGGACCTTAGAGCTGCCTTCCAGCACCTGAAAGGATCCTACAGGAAGGCTGCAGAGGGGATTTTCATCAGGGTGTCTATCAACAGGACAAGGGGTAATGGTTTGAAGCTGAGGGGAGAGTAGGTTTAGACTGGATTTTAGGAAGAAGTTCTTCAGTACAGAGGTGGTGGAAATCTGGACTGGGTTGCCCAGGGATGTTGTGGATGCCTACTCTGTCAGGGTGTTCAAGGCCAGGTTGGATGAGGCCTTGGGCAACCAAGTTTAGTTGAGAGGCATCCCTGCCCATAGTGGGAGGTTAGAGTAGATGATCTCTGAGGTCCCTCCCAACCTAAGCCATTCTATGATAACTCTCCAATGCATGTTGTGTATCACTTCTTTAACAGGATATCTGTTTTGTGTATTGTCTTTTAAAATAAAATGCCTTTAGTTTGTCCAGTCTGGGAAAGGCTGTACAATAAAGGCAGGATATACCCTTTGGTTCTGAGATTGCTGGGATTTCAGCAAGAAATTGATATATTAGAGTTTGAGTTTTCTTGTGTCAAGTTAGTGCAGAAAGGAGACATCTCCTTTTGATTTTCTTCCTTTTGTATTTTTATGCACTTATCCAGCCAAATAGAAGGGCCTATGAAGTGCAGCCACGTTCTGCACGATAGATGAAAAGCTGTTCTCAGTGAGTATATCATAGTTGAGTCAGCTGGGCCCCTGCTGCGCTCTGCTTTTGTTGTTTTTATAAAGGTCTAAGTCCTCAACTACCTAGTTCTGTTAAATATTAGTAAGCCCGTAGAGTGAATTTTGAATCCTGAAGTTGACTGAAGATGTATTGTCTGCCTGGTGTGTTGCGTCTGGTAAATAGCTGGTTGCTGTGGTAACCGCCGAAAATGGTAGAGGGTCCTTGGTACCACATAAATTCTCTGAAGAAAACCTGATCATAGCAAATTCTAACATTAGTCTTCGAAGAAGGATAAAAGAGGAGGAAGAGATTCAGACAGCTTTTTCCTTTTGTAAACTCACTGCTTTATAGGGGGAAAAATAGCTAGGAATAGTCTGTCTCGTAAGGAATGAAAAGGTTGTGAATCAAGGCGCTGCCTTGGTGCGACAGCTGTATGAATGTGAAACAGAAAGTTCTCCAGCTTCAGCCATTATGGGTTTGTTTGGTTAGCTCTAATTTTGGAAGTCATTATAGCAAAGGTAAATGACTTGCACAGGAGACTACTGTAAACAAAAGACTCGATACATTTACTTTGGCAGGAGCTTTGAGAAGACTCGGTCCTTTCACTGCCTCTTTTATGCAGCCTCTGTAATAGCCTCACTGCCTGCCTCTGTGTGCAAGCAGCTCTCATTTCCCTTCCTCCCTCCCTGACAGCTTCTTTCCCCTGACAGGTAGGATTTAAGGGGGGCAGCACCTGCTGTTGAATTGCTGCTGTGTAGCCAGAGAATACCTTCACTTTTATAATAGCTGTCTCTTGATTCTTAAAGACAGTGTGCTCAAGGGAGAATCTGTTCAGTCTCTCTCTATCTGATACCGGACTACAATCCATTTCAAATCCTTTTTAGTTATGCCTTTTCTTTGGCTGGTTTCTGTGGTTTTATTTTTATAATTTAATGTATTTATACCTACAGATTCTAAGCATGCTGGTGCTTATCTGAGTTTTCTAGCTTTGCAGTGAAGAATAAATAAACCATGAGAATCATAGATTCCTTTCCAGGTTCAGTCAAGGCTCTGCCCATTCCACACCTACTTACTCATAGTTGTGTGGGTGGGGAGGCAACTTCCATGATGACAGAAAGAGCCTGATGTTTTCCTTTTAGAGAGCTCCTCATCAACATCTCCCATGGGTGTAGCAGACCTTTCACTGATTTCTAAAGCTGAGAGCATCAAGTAGAGAGGCAGAGTGGGTATCCTCTCCTTGCTACGCTCACTTGCTAGAACCTCATTTCTGCACTCCCTGACTGCTGGTTGACCTAGGAGGCTCTCCTTCACAATCCCTGTCATGGGTGGCTGCTTCCCAGCTTGTCAGGAAGTGTTTTCTGCCAAGGAGTAGCTCCTCAGGCTTACCTTGACTCCTAAAACCAGATGGGGCATACTCTAGTGTTTGTTCATTTTCTTGTAAATACTGGACTATTATGGTGCATCTTCAAATCACAAGGAACCCATGCCTGCATGTTCTCACAGGCTTTATGCCCATGAGGGGATAGCAATGCTGCTGGTTGTTCTGATAACATAACAAGTACCAAAGGAATCTATAGGGTCATTTTCTACTCCTGTCTCTGAAATCACTCCCTTAGTGCTCAATAACTAGAAATAGTAATTGAGAAGATGGTAGGAAAAGATCTTGTCTAATAGTAGCCCTAATCTCTAAAATGGAGTTTAACCACATAATAATTACACACTAAAACGTATTACCAACGTGACTGATATAAACAAGCCAGCCATGGAACTGAGAGCCTAGAAAGAGGTTTTCTTTCAGATTAGTTCTATCTCATGCTGTATACACAGGATATTTGTGTGCTTTCTGGTCAGGCGACTAAGTCTGAAGAATAAGATGGGGTTTGAGCTGCATGAATCTTTTGAACTTCCTTCCACCTGCAGGGTCTTTGAATGTCAAGAGAAGCAGACAACAACTTTGATACTATTCTCCAATGTCTTAAAAAAGCAGAAATGTAATACGAAAGTTTTCTTCAAAAGAAACATCCTGCTCTCCAACTTACTAGGGAAATACTAGGGTGCAAAAGATGCACCTCTTGAAAAAGCTGGCACAGTGTTTTGACTTGGCACTAAGAAGTAATAAAATGAAGACATTTCCTGTGAGGAGATAGTTTAATGTCATCACTTCCTTCTATATAAACTAAACTGAGGTTTGCTTACTGTCCCCAGTATTTGAATATAAAACCAAAAGTCAAGTGCAGAATTTCGGCCTGTCCAAACCTCTCTTAACTTTCTAGTATGAGATTCAGCCTAGCATTTCAGAAGTGGTTCTGTGGCTGTCAGTAGAGCAGAAACTGTTGGAGAGACAAGCAGTGAGGAGCTGTCTGCTGTCTGGTCAGAGTCCTCCATATACCGTATCTGTCAGGAGGTGGGCATCTTCCATAGAGGGGAGAACCAACATTGTTTACAGCCAAGAAAATGACCTAAGTGATGTGTAAAACTGAAGGCCTGTCTTCCACTCATGAATTTAATGTCATAACATTTTTTTCATCTAGCAGTAATGTAGAACTGTATTGCTAGAAGATACTGCTCGTGGGCACCAGTCCATTTCTGACATTTTATCATATGCTGTTCCTCCTAATTAATATATAGTGGAGGATGTTTTACTTCCTTCCCATACATCAGAACATGCTTTAGGTGTAGTGTTCTCAATGGAATTCACTGTAAAAACAGGTTTGTTTTATTTTTAAAAGGAGTTTTGTTAACTCTGCCCAGATTTGTCACATTCAGTAAATGCTGCAGATAGCTCCTCACCAACACCACGGATTTCATATGTGTATGGGAGCTCCCACTGTGCCTTTCACTGCCTCTCACCCACCACATCTATAGATAAATAGGGAAGTATGTGCAGTCCGTGCTGTCAGTCTCGTTGCTTCAGCTGTGGTTATACTGAGCATCCAGAGAGGAGGCTGTTGAGGGGAGGGAGTATGTCCTCAAATTCTGAAAATTTAATGAGTCTATATTTGTTCTCCTAAGCTCTGCACAGTCTCTTATTACCGTGATTTAATTATTGAAGATACCTCTTTTTATAAGCCAAAACTTCATGTGCAGTGGTTCCAAGCTGCATCAGGGGAGGTTCAGGCTGTATATTAGGAAATATTTCTTCACTGAAAGTGTTCTCAAATGTTGGAATGGTCTGCCCAGGACAATGATGGAGTCACTATCTGTGGGGGTGTTCAAGCAGGTCGTGGACCTGGAGCTTAGGGACATGTTTTATTGACAACCCTTCAGTGCTGGGCTGAGGGTTGGACTGGATGATCTTGGAGGTCTCTTCCAACTGGATGTATTCTGTGTTGTGTATTATGGTAGCAGAGACCAATGCAGCTGGGACCTGCCACCGGACTTGCTAGTGACAGGTGTGAGAGGACAGGATTGTGTTGCTTGTGTTCAGGATGGCCATCACGTTCTTCACGCTTCATAAAGCTAAGGAAGGCTCAAAAAGGGATTATTTAAGTCTGTGAGGAAATACAACTGCAATAGGAGGAATATGGTGCTTAAACAGTTTCTCTTTCAGAGTTTCTGTTGTAATAGCCACCTTATTCCTAGTAGAAACTGCTGGAAGGGAGTTAAAAAATTGTCTCCTGCACTGTGCATCAGGTGCAGTTTTCAGTGGTGTGCATGGGCAGAGCTGAATCTTGTTCACATGAACACAGGCTGGCTGCAGGCAGCCTCATCAGTGACTGCCACAAGATCTTGGGATTTCTGCATAAGTATTTCACATTTCTTGGAATGTTGCCAAGCAGAACTTAATTGCTTGTGGTGAAATCTTTCTCTGTGGCTAGATAGGACATTGAATACTTTTGAACTTATAAATTGCTATGAGACTTCCTGATCTAGCATGGTTGTATTGAGTATACAGACAGATAATGAAAGATTCTTCTTAATCAGATAGAGTTCTTTGATGCATTATTTTTTGTTTTATATATGCCACACTAACTTGATGGAGAGGAAGGGAGTTCTTATAATAACATACACATTTGTTTTTCTGTTTAGTAAATTGACAGGTGTTTGGTTTTTCTTGTGTCTGTCCAGGAAACCACGTCTTGTCTCCTGGAGAGCCTGTTGGAAAAGGTCTCACACCAGAAGCTGCAAAAGATCTTGGTCTCCCTGAAGGGATTGCAGTGGCGGCATCTCTCATTGATGCACATGCTGGAGGACTAGGTACTCAGTAATACGTTTACTGCCCTTTGAAACTGGATTGTGCTGTATTGAATTTATAATGCCACTTTCTCACAGCCTGTTTTGTATCCAGCCTTTTGCTCTGATGCTACTGTAACGAAATAACTAAAGTAAAACCCTCTCATGGTAACTGCTAGTACTGAATATGTCTTAATAGAAGGGGGCTATCACTGCTTAATTCTTTTCAGCTGTATTTTCAATTTGTTAATTTCTGCTTGTTCCACTCTGAATTCCTTAGCTGAAACACCATTGTCTTGGTATGCCAATGTGCTGAGAGTCTGTATCTTCTGTTGCTCAAAACTTTGGGGATAGACAAGAAAAAAAGTAAGGGAGTAGTCTCATGTCTGAGGCTTGTTCATAGTTAGTCTTCCTGCTTAGTTTTAGAAGTGATTCATGTTTTGTTTAAATAATGCAACAGAAACTTTTTCACAGGGGTTTATGATTGCACACTGTGGGATACATACCAAAAATGCTGCCTCTGCTCTTGGGCATTAGAATATGTAAATGCTGTGTAGCTAAACTAGCAAAAAGAGTAGAAAGGGAACTGGCCACTGCACAGCATTCGTCTTCTGCAGCTTTGAACTTTTTATCCAGAACTGGTACTTGGATAATGCCTGATGCATAGATTTTTTTTTTTTTCCAACACAATATTCTGATATGCCCAGTTTCAGTGTGTTGAAATTTATTTGGTGAGTCTCAACTGTTTCATTTTCTTACTATCTTGTTTGGCCTTCTCTAAATACAGTCAGTAACAATGTGATTCAATTTAGCTTTTTCAGCAGGAAATTGAAGGGTTTCTTTTACTTTGATAGTTTAGAAAAAATTGTTACCTCAGGAAGTGTCAGTGCTATTGAAAGAGTGCTGTTCAATGGAAATCTATTGCTCATCAGAGTATTCTTCTCAAGATCTAAATGAAATATGATTAGCTGCTAAAGTACCAGTTCTGTTTCAGATATTTTGTGGTGTTTAAAATCCCATTTGTTCTTCTAGAAGTTGTGGCCTGGAACTTTAAAAATGTTTAAATCCATTTACTTTGCTTCTGATAACTGCTTCTGATGAGGTTTAGCAATTGTGTAGATTGCTTTTCTTATTACCTCAGAAAGATTAGATATAGATTCAGCTGCAAAATGAAGACTGATTTTCAGTGTCATGGTTGGAGATGTGTTTGTCACGGCTGTTGTGACTTATTTAAAGATCTGCTTGTGTTAATTAGTATCTTAATTGCGTAAAAATTTGTTTAAAACTCTGTGCCCTAGCAGTTTTGTGTTCTTGAAAAGGATGTAATAATAAACTGACATGAAATAATTAGCTTGCTGGAAAACTGGATTGTCACAGAGCACATGAAAATGGCAGTGGAGGGTCCTTGTTTAATTGGCATCATTGTGTGAGTAGTGGGATAGAGCATAGAAAGAGCATGGCAAGCTTGCTCAGTAAATTTCATGTGCTTAAATCCATAACTTGAATGTTGAGAGTAGTGGGCTGTTCATTTGCTGTGGTCTTCTGCAAAGAAACTCTGACATCAGAATTACATAGCTACAGGCATCCAACAGAGTAAGACTGCAGTGCATGGAGACAGTCTGCTTATGCTAGTCCTGTTTATCAGAATATGTTTTCCCAGATGGCACCACAAACAGGAGCAGACTGCTGAAATCATTGCCAGGAGAACATAAATGTATAGGTTGTGTTGAGAGGGACAGAGACATTGAAGAGGGAAGAGTCAGTTACACACGGGGAAAACCTGCATGCTAATCATGTGATAACTGAATAGCCTGGGAAAAGGGGAGATAAAAAATGGAACTCATCCATCTTGAATCTGGGAAGAGTAATACATAGGTTGGGAAACTATTAGAAAAGACAGTAAAAAGGAAAAGATGTGAATAGCAAAAGAAGCAGCAGGAGCGAAAGGACAGATGGAGAGTGCAAGACAATGAACAGAGTGGCTGAGTCTCAAATATTGAATAGCTTGCCTTCATCCATAGCTGGTAATAACAAGAACCTTAATATTTTTCCAGTGTAGGTTATCCTTCAGTATGTAGAATACAGAGCTGAAAGAAAAAGCAAAAGGAGAATGCAATTAATAGAATTAAGTATTGAAACTGTGTTCTGATTAAAAGATATTGAGGATGGCAATCTACTGAAGCATATTGATCTTTTAATAATGATAAAAGGAGCAGAGAAGATAGAGAGGAGGGATTTTAAACTGAATTAAAATGGGAAATTATTTGAAATTAATAACTTTTTGCAGTTGATGTAAAACTTCTGTTCTAAAAAGGTACTGCTGTGTATTTTAATGTTGCTGTGATTTGTATTGAAACATGAGGCTCTTCAATTCTGTATTGTTTATGAAAATACGTTTGTGACATATGCTCACAATTCAGTTTAATAGTTGTGTTCTCTCTGAAGTGTGAATAATATTTTTAACTCCTTTAAGAAATTCTGTTAGTGTTGTATAGTACAGGAAATTGCCTTTTAGTCAACCCCATCCAAACTTCTTAATATGAACTCATGCGTACCTGTGTTTGAGCAGTGAAAAATAAAGCAATAAAAGGGAGAGGCCATACTTTAGCTTTCTTTTGTTCCTTACAATAAATACTGTGTGTGACAACCATGCCACTACATAGTTGCAAGCCAGCTAGGATAAAGGGACAGATTTGTAAAGATTGTGCAGTTTTAGACCTTAATTTTGTGAGTATTTAGGTAACTTCCATTTACGATAATATCATGAGAACATCAGCATAAATCAACCCCCAACAGACCAGTGTATTAACAGAATTTGGCAGTGGTGACGTGAAGAAGAAGGCAGTAATGAAATGCAGCATACTAACCAGCAGTAACACTTGACTTTCACACTGTCCAGCAAATGCTTTCATGATATTTTTTTTTCAGTGGGATTGGCAGACTGGTCACCAGACTGCACACTATAGATGCGTATGCAATGCACAGTCTGATGACCAGTGTGCCAGTTCAAAAGTAATACTGCAGAAAAGAAAAAACACAAAAGAATATTACTTGTTGGGCTGCTGAGTTTTGCTGGGTGTAGCACAATGTGGTGCAAGAACGCAGCTTAGGAGAGGGCAGGGTTTCCGCTTCATCTACCTCCCCCCCACTCCCCTACCCCCCCCCCCCAAAAAAAAAAAAGTGAATTAAGCAGGATTTGATGCATGTTGAAGCTTGGCTGTCAGTCTGTCTCATTCTGTAAGCAAGCTCCTGGTTCCTCTCTGACATCTCTGGAGGTATTCAAGGTCAGGCTCGACAAGGCCCTGAGCAACCTGATCTAGTGGAGAACATCCCTGCTTTTACTGTAGGGAGGGTTGGACTAGATAACCTTTGGAGGTCCCTTCAAACCCAAACCATTCTATGATTCTGTCTCCTGATACATGTTTCTGCTGCAGGCTGTGTTTGCTGAGTTTGTTCTCCATCCTGTCCTGTCCTGCAAACAGAAGTTCCTTAGAGCAAGCACAGCTCCTCTAAGGGAAGGAGTAATCTTCCTTTAGGTGGTTCTATCTGCCATGGACAGAACACCAGCAACAATCAAGACAACACAACACAACTGGCAGCCTTCCATTCTCCTGCCAAGTTACCCATTTCTCCAACTCATCCCCTGACAAAACACATCAAACAGTGTGTGCATGATAAACTGTGAACAAATGAACAGATCTGCAGCCTACCGTAGTGCCTTTCACAACAGGGCAGGCTTTTGTGCTGCATGTTAGTGTGCTGCCTAAGTGAATAAGGATCAGGTTGTAGCCACAATAATATGTAAAAATTGTCATGATAAATGTGAACGTATAAGAAATCCACTTTTGTCCTCATGTATCTGGAATAAAAACCCATTTGAACCTGCTTTGATAAAAGAACTTTGTTTATTGACTAAACTTTTTTGATTTGTGCAATGGTTTGAGATACTCAACAGTTGCTTATGTGCTGTTTTTTTAGGGTTGGCTTGCTGCTCTTTAGTACAGAATTTGAATTTTATTTTAATAGGAGTAATTGGAGCAGATGTGAAAGGACATAACCTGCCATGTGAGAACCAGCCAATTACATCTCGAGTTGCTATGATCTGTGGAACATCTTCATGCCACATGGGGGTAGGTTGTATGCATGCACCTAATTTGTACAGAATATGCTAACTGATGCTTTTGAAGGGAAAAATCACCTTTGTCTTTCTCACCCTTTTCCCTGATTTGTTTTTTTCTTTTTTTTTCTGGTAACTCTATCTTTACCTTTGGATATTAATTATATATTACTATGCATTTGCTATTAAGCAAGAACTTTAATAGTAGTAGAAATCAATACTGAAAAATGACATGGAAAGTAAAAACCACGATGCTAGAGTGGCTGAAAGAGCAGCTTGAAATCTGAGCCAAAGACTCTGGGCTTGAGTTATCTGTGACAAGCCTGTCACTAATGTGGTACAGAATAGTGTCTTTGGAGAAAGAGTGCATGTCTTCAGTCACAGCCCTTTTCCCCCACCTCTCCACTTAATCAATATAAATCCTTCTACCTCAGAAAGCTGCCCTGCTGTATAGAATTACGATACATATCATGACTGAAAAAGAAAGAAAACCCCTGATAAGCAATTTTCACTTCGCTAATTTTTCTCAGTGAATTAATACAAAAGCTTTCTCGGAGATTGCAATTAAAATTTAGTGTCTGCTTTTGAAATTTATAACGTTTTAAAATGTATGAGTCTGAAAGCATTCCATTTAGATAAGTACCCTTTTCTGCCACATTTTTTATTTGAAACTCATTTTGGTCTTAAAAGTTAGACTTGATTATATCTTGGATTTTTCCAAAACTAGCAAATGGCAATGGGAGTGCTAGAGGTGTTAGAGAGGACTGACATGCTTTGTGCACATAGCTCCAGTAGAGAAAAGGAAAGGAAGCTGATAATAAAATGCCAGGCTTAACAGTAAGTTGTTTTCTTAGTAACAGCATGAATATGTGGTGATCTTGAGCACGAATAAATGGTGATCTTGTCACATGGATTGAAGTTCAGTAAAGCATTTTAGCACATGATTGAATTTAAAAGATGTGAATAATCCCAGTACTGTGATGCAGTGCATTTAAGCGATTGGAATGTATTTAGATTCCTTCCCAAACAAGAGTTTAAAACCTCAAACTCCACCATTTGTAGCTTGCTCTGCTTCTGAAAAATTGCACTGGTGTCTCTTTGTAACAGGGCAGGTAGAGCAGCCTGCAAATGCCAGCTCTGGGGAAAGAAGTCACCCTTTGAGCCTGACACTACTTTTATTATTTCCTTTTAATTTTTTTGATGGTGGTTTCTGCGCTTTCAGAAGAAGCTGTTTGTGTGAACTCTTTGTAACCTGTTTCATTTAGCTGAGTTAGTTTAAATTGTTAAAATGAGCTGGGTTAATAGAGACATAATACTGGACTGAAATAAGCTGAGAAGCTCACAGTCAGTTTCCCCAGAAGGTCTAAGGGCAATGTTGAGCAGCTGGATATGAGCCAGCTGCCTTTAGCATACTCCTTCAGTAGAGCTAGCTCTGGAGGAGGACATGCATGTGGTTATTTATTAATTTAATATATTCACATTGGTAAGATCTGACATAGACCCAGTTCACAACTCTAGTTCATCTTGCTTCCCAGACTAGAGCATGACATGTCAGTATAAACAGTGGTGTGGCATTTCTGTGCCATGACAGCTTTGGCTCTGTTAAATGTGCTAATGCACAAAAGTGACGTGGTAAAGTCGACATGGATGTTCATCAGTGCTCAGTCAATGATGTTAATCAGTGTTTAATCACAGCCACAAAGATGATCCGGGGGCTGGACCACCTCTTCTATGAGGATAGGCTGAGGGAGCTGGGATTGTTAAGCCTAGAGAAGAAAAAACTCTGGGGCGACCTTAGAGCTGCCTTCCAATACCTGAAGGGATCCTACATGAAGGCTGCAGAGGGACTTTTCATGAGGGTGTCTAGAGACAGGACAAGGGGGAATGGTTTGAAGCTGAGGGAGAGTAGTGTTAGACTGGATCTTAGGATGAAGTTCTTCAGTACAAGGATGAAGCTCTGGAATAGGCTGCCCAGGGAGGTTGTGGACACCACCTCCCTCGGGGTGTTCAAGGTCAGGTTGGGTGAGACCTTGAGCAGCTGAGTCTAGTTGAGAGGTGTCCCTGCCCATGGTAGGGATGTTGGAGTAGATGATCTCTGAGATCCTTTCCAACCTAATCCATTCTACAATTCTGTCATTAAAGCAACTCTAAAGTCTGCACACCATTGACAAGGTAGAACCTTTCAAGGTCCTCAGTTACTTGACTGCAACCTCAGGAATAGATGCATGTGCAGTTTTGGCTAGATTTAAGTAGATTTTTATTTGAATATAACTACTCAGCATTTTATAATCATTTCCTTAACTGCTTTCCTTCACTCATCTGCTCAGAGGTATAGCAATCAGTACCAGCAGACAATAAGCAAATTCTAAACTTCTCTGGATTTAATCTGTGGAGGGACTTTGGTTGCTGTTCTTTTATCTATTACCTGCATAGATTGCATGAATTGAATGTAAGGCACACCAAGCAGTTGTATTTGTGTTTTAATGAGACCTATATGCAGCTGCATTTGGCTGAAATTAGCTGTTCCTTTTTTAAATTAGGGCTATAAAATGAAAGTATATTATACTTGTGTTTTGATAGAAATATATATTTTCTTTCTCTCCTGCACTAAGGGACCCTCAGGGCTACAGAGATTAATCATCGAGTTTAATTTAATGCAGTGGGAGAGAGACCTGTGTGGTCAGGCGGGCATTAAAAAGTGCCTTTGATCTGCCTCAGGTGCACTGAGCCCCAGTGAGCCAGCAACAATAATACCTTTGTGAGATGATCAGAGACGAGAGAAGGAGAAAATGGCCTGTGTGGAAACTCAAGGCCGTCCTTTGTTGTGGTTCTGGCAAACGAAAGAGCCAACTGTCAGGAGAAATTCAGAAAACAGAAAGCAGGGTGAAAGTATGGTTGGATTTCTTTCAAGGGATTGTAACAGGAAACTGGTCAGAAATCATCTGTTACGCCTCTCTTTTCCCCTGCCTTCCTCCTTTATTTGGTGAGGGCAAGGGTACTACTGTTAGTGTATGTGCGTTGGTGCAGCATTTCCATTCTCTAGACCAAATACTCCATGAGTCACAGAAGCAGGTACTGCCTGAACTCAGCTTTAAGCTTGAAGAGAAACTGCTCCATGACCCAGTTTTTATTACCTCAAAGATTCTAGAGATCTTGAACAAAAGACTTTCCAAAATATCAAAGGCATGATTAGCAAAGTACAAATGTGGAACCTAATTTTATTCCTGGCTGTAATAGTTTTAATTTGTGGTAGTACTGCCATTTTTAAGTGAGAGTAAGATTTGGGATTAACCACTGACAGTTTGGGGTAATCAGACACCCACAAAGCATTTTGTCTTGATGTTGAGATGCTTGAGTAACTCAGGAAAGAAGCAAAAATCATTTTTAAATGAAGTTACTGATCGAAGTCCAGGTCTGAGTTGGTAGTTGCTGGAAGTCACTGCCACCTCAGGGCTCATCCATTATCCATGAGGAAAAAGAAAAGAGAAGATGGTTTTCTGAATATTTTTGGACAGTTATTCATTTTACATGATTCTCTGCTGCCTCCTTTGCCCTAGCATATGTCACTGGGAGGATTTGCATTTGGAATGGCAAATAAGCTGTCCTTTTACTTGTGAAGGATTGGCCCTTAGTTTAGGGCTGGGCCTCATTTGCTGGGGCTTTGATCCTTCCATGCAGGGTAGGTATTCCTTTCAAGTGACAGATACTCAGTGGCTGACTCTTCTGAGTGGGCTGCTGCATGCCCGTCGTGCTTTGTAGACAGGGTCTCTAAGCTCCAGCACCCACATTTTGGTTTGGAACTTTTTAGGAGACTTCCCTTGTGTCACTATGGCAACTACACAAAATGTGTGAGTAGTTTTTCACAGTAAAATAGCAGCAGGTTTGAAGGATTAAAATATGAGCTTATATATTATTCCTAACTAGCAGTTTGCGTGGATCTAACAGACATGTCCTAACTTCTGGGAATAAGGTAATTGGTTTCCCTACAAACCTGTCTTCCTGCCTGGTTTTATGGCATATATTGAAGATTTTTAAAAATCCTTTGTTTTCTTCTGAAACCTTTATGTGATCAGAATGATTTAGAGTACAGTTCTCTGTATTCTCTTGTCTCAGTCCTAAACACAAGCGTGCTTGCCCTTGCAGATGTATAAAACCAACAAGGATTTCAGATGCCACTTAACAAACAGCACAACTAACCTGAGCAAACAGTGTGGCAGAGGACTTGTACACAGAAAATTCCTAGGATTCCTTGGAGCAAGTGATCTAGCAGTGCTGTTGCTTCTTCCTGGTAGATAAATCTTACACTTTCCCATACCTGGTATCAGCATAGCATTCATTTTGTAGGCACTAAGTTCACATCACAAAACTTTTTTTTCCCCTCAAAGTAAAATGTTTCATTAGACTGTAAAGTTTTCATCAAAGAGACTATGGATTGGAGTAACCTAACAGACTGGGACCAGACTGGGACTGGTTTTTGGTAGCCAGAGGTTGTGAAAGGAATTTAAAGTAATTTAAAATGGCAAGCAGAAATAAATGATAGTTCTGGAGTGGGAAAATAGAGCATGCTGAGTGTTGTGGAGTCACTAGGGTATAGTGCCTCTTTCACCAATCTAGGACGTCTGTGGAGAACAAGGACAACGTGCATTCAGAGCTGCAAGATTCCGAAATTACAAAGCTCGTTGTGAGAGAGAGCAGAGATGTTCTTTTGCTCAACCCCATCTTCTCTGGTTGTCTGCAATACGGGGTCCTTGCTAATTTTGTCTCTCTACAGGACATGCTATTTATGCATAAAACATGTTCATAAAATGCGTATCAACTCCTACTTCTGCCTATTCTGTGGTGATTTTGGCCCACTTGGAGATCTTCTTTGCACTTGTCCCAGCACAGGTGTTCCATTATGAAAGTATTTGTCCTTCTTGCTCTAACATCTTTTTGGGTTCACAGCTGAAGGAAGTAGCCAGGGTAGCTTCTGGTGAGATTTCAGCTTACTGGGACTTGGGGTTCTGAATTTACTGACCCAAATATGCCAGGTTTGTGTTCTTTCCTGTCCGGAGTCTCTGATGTTTTATCGTCTTCATTTGGTGATGTGGTCTGTGTGCTTCTACAGTCATTCCTTCTTTATCAGCTCTCTGTACACACAACTTCTTTTTTGGGATTGTCAGGGAATTTTTTTAGGTTTAGATGGAGTCTCTTCCTTTGCATCTGTTTTTGGTATTACTCTGACTCCTGTCATTTGGAGTTGACTCACCTGGCTTGGTACACAGTTCTTTTTTATCCTGATATGTGGTTTGAAGCTTACAATTTAGTTGTATTTTAAACTGGAAAGGCAGGAGTATTTTATCATCTATCTTTTCAGATTTACTACATGATCTAAAAGACAGAGCTTGAGCAACTACACGAACAGCAAACTAGGCAGATCATTTTGCTGTCCCAGTGTTTACTATTCAGGAAGAATATCCCATGTTCTCTTTTACCAAGCCTGACTAGTCTTTGCCTGTTTTCTGCTAAAGGAACTTCAGCCCAGTTTGCTTATTCTAAATTTATTCCTTCGATTCTCGTGATGACTGGCAAACACAATAGAGCTTCTTTGCTCCACAATATCCGCCCAAGCTGCCAGCTTTGTTCACGCAAATAGAGTGTAAAGCACGTTTCCACCCCCAAAGCATGCACAGTACGTGTCCTTTGCAGTACATCCTGGAGTGGAGACTGCAGAGGCATGCTGGCTCAAAGTGTTCTCATGGCCTGATCTCTGTAATCTCGGTGGGAGCCAGACCAGCAAGTGGATTCAGTGTATTTTGGCTCTGATATGAGAGTCTCCTCTTCAGAACATGCCACGTTGTTAAAGCAGCAGACTTTTGAATAATTACTACACAGGGACTCCTCAGCTGCTTGAAGTCGTCTGTGATGAGGGGAAAACTTGCAGGGACTAAACAGGCTGTTCCTTGTTTTGCCAGCTATCTAGTGGGATGGCACTGAGCAGCATCTTTCTGGAGAGCACGTTGGAGGACTGCATGCAGCACTTCAGCCTCACACACTTCAGTCACTGCTGCACATGCAGCCCTGACGTGAAATGTGCAGTCTCTGAGAGGACAGAGCCAGGAGCCACGTGTCTTGAGTGCCAACTGGCTATGACCCAGGCTTTAGCAAATGCAGCAATTTGTCCTTCTCCTGACCAAGAGAAAGGGGCTGGGTTTGGGAGGGTCAGGCGAGTGTGGAGATGGGGGAAGGAATATGCAGTAGGGAAGAAAATAAAAGCAAAAGCAAACCTATTGAAGCTTGGGCAGCCTAGACAAGTTTTTGAAATGTTGTAAGAGCTTTATGAAATTGATAAGTGCCTGCCCTCCTATTTTTTAATATCCTTCTTTTCTATAAGCCCTGTTCTGCACATGAGTCACATAGCTGGTGTCTTTCAAATGGGAGAAATAAATTTGGATTGCAGGAACCTCTTTCTTGCTCTGTCCTCACTCAGTTCAGTTCTGCTGCCTTATATATTGTATTTGGCAGCAGTTGTCGTGCTGACTTCCCAGCTAATGAGGACGTTTTACATTGAGGGGGGGCTGCATGAAATTAAAACCACATTGACCTCATGGCTGTTGTTACAGGTTGCCTGTCCTTAGTGTACACAGATTTAGCCTTCTGAGGAAAAGGTCACAGACTCTATTTAGGTGTCTTTTCAGCCTATGGCCTTAGAAGGGTTAGGTATATATGAAATTGCCACCTACTTGTCCCTTAAAGAAGTCCTCCACACCCATTTCAATGAAACTGTCTCTTTCCATGGTCTAGCATCCTTGGTTTGAAAAAGCAATGAACAAAACTAATATCCCCTTTGCCGGTATTAAGTTGACATTGTATGCGTTGCTTGCTTTGTTTTGTTTTTAAAAGGCAAGAAGTAAAATATTTCTGCTAGCAGGGCATGTAAAAGATTGTTGCTTTTCTGACCTCCTTATTATATTAATAAAAGCTAGGAAGACTTCTGTAGTGGTGGGAGATCATATGCAGGCTGCTTCCAAAACACAAAGCACTTACTTGCAGAACTAGTAAACCACAAAGCTTAAGATCTTGAAATGTAAATAGGAAGTTGGAGAGTTTACTTTAGAGCCAGCAGTGGTGAGTCTGTATAATGTTTATTTCTGCTTGCCTCCCAGCCTTTCCTAAAGCTTGGCAGAGATGAAAGGGAGGCTTTCTCAGTAAATGAGTTATTAAAAGTTTCTGTTATGAGCAGGGTTCCTTTGTTCCTGGCCTGACACAATTCAAAGCTCCAGGTATGCCCTGGTGACTGGAAGAATGGGACGCTGCTATTGAATGTATGCTTGTCAGAGACACCCCATGGCTTTGCATGATAAACCTGTTCAAGGGACTGTAGCTGAAAGCAATACAGTGTCTATTGTACAGAAACTAGAGAATGCTTAGTGACAGAAAACTCTGCAGTCAACCCTTTTTCCCTTTTGTGAACAGATAGTTTGAATTCAAAAAGTAGATGTGGACAGAATTAATGCTTTGAAAAATTCTCTGCTTGGAGACTTAAGTGAAGGCTATTATTCCAAATGCATCTCACTGACATCAGTGATAACACTTGCTTTGAAAATTCAGACGCAGACATAGTGGTTTCCATGCTGGAGCTAACTACAAGCTGCCCTGTGTAATACAGAGCCATGTGTCGAGGTGTTGGATTTATAATACTGAATGTTTCTGCAGTGTCTTTGGTGGTCTTGGGGTTCTTTGCAACAGTGAATGAATGGAGTAAGAGAGTAGGAGCTGCTGTTCTAATTTTACTAGATGGGACACAGAGGTACTTGATAGTTTAGTAGGTTTAAAATTGTTGTATTTTTACTTTTACAACCTATAGCTATCCAGTACTTTGGGAGTCTATGACATCTGAGTTAGAAATTATACCTTGCATGCTGCAAAGATCTTCAGTGGTCTGAACTGACAGCATTTACATGCACCAGGCAATAGTATATTGCACTATAGTGTTAACCAGACACCTGTTTTCTTCTTTCCTTGGATTTTCTATTCTTTTTGATGTCAACACAAAGGATATAAAGGCTTAAACTGAGCTTCTTCCAGGTCCGACTGCTAATAGGGCTCCTCTTCTGTCCCTCACTCTTTTTTCCCACATTTTGCCTTAGAAAGGGTGAGCAAGAGAGACTGACCTTCTTGAGTACTTATGTTGACATTAGTAAGATTTATCTGGTCTGGCTGCCAGAAATACTGAGCTGCTTAATTTGGGCCTCTCTGCTTAAAGCACTGTGAGACTGAAGGTTACTTGTTAGGATCTAGCTCTAGAAGGTAGTGCCTTACACCTTTATTTCCTAACTCTAACAGTTTTATGTTTTAATAGGGTTTGGGGGATTTTATTTCTTCCATTGTAGGAAGGTGGTTGCATTCTAGATTCTGTAGCGAAGAAAGTTATAAAATTGTTTTCCTTCATTGATGTTCAGATGGTATAACATCACTCCATTGCAGGGGACAAGACAAAGCAACTTCATTTTGATTTGTTCTTTATATATTGTTTTTCTTGGGTTTTGTTCACAAACGTCAAGCAGCAGCTGCAGCCCTTCGTTGTAACAGATTTTTGTTCTTTCCTTTTCTGTAGTCTTCTAAGTGATGATATTAGATTTGACAGGTACAGCACTCTCATCAACACTGCAAACTAACCACTTGTGATTGCTCCTCCCTAGACCCAGAAGAATCTATTGACCTGAAGCCCACAGTCTTGAGCAAACCCAAGTTCTTTCTGGAGATTTTTGTACTGAGGAGAGCTTGATAGGGGATTTCTCTCAGATCACAGGCACATTTAAGTATAATAAATGGCCTTTCAGATCCTTTGTTTATCTTGGTTTTGTAAGCATGAATTTATTAAACAGCCTGTTTATTCTGTGTGTCCAGATCTCATGGTGAGCAAAAAGGACTCTTTTTTGTGCTCCTTTTCTTAGCAGATCTTAACTGAACTGTAAAGAACAATTGCAATACAAATGAGATATGATAGGGAATGTTCTTGGTCACCTGTTAGGTTGTCTCTGGGCCCTGAAACAGTGAAGTACAATTTTCAAGGAAGTAGAATAATTGTATGAAAAACAACTAAATAGTTTTCTGTTGGGAAATTTTTAAATGGGCCTAGTGGTGGACTTGGTATAGTAAGGTTAGTGGTTGGACTTGATGATCTTGGAGGTCTTTTCCAACAAAAATGATTCTATGATTCTACATTTGCAATGAATAGAGTGGAATTTGGGCTCAGAATCCCAGATTTTGTTTAGTCTTGGTGTTTTGTTAGATGATTCTGTCACGTTGTTGCTTTTGCTTAGTTTACTTACTGGCAATAGGGACATGAAGATGAAGCTGTTCTAATGAAAGCTGTGGTGTGTGACTGCTGGGTATTAAGAATTCTGTGGTCCAAGGTGGTACAGGTGCAGTGGCATTTGTGATCATCTCTTTACTTTTCTTAACATCATGTTCCTCAGTCAGGCAGCCTTAGTCACTGTGTGGGCAGTAGGCCTCTTTCTAAGGCCTTTTTTTCAACTTCCCGTTTCCTATTTTATTCAGCCTCTATGAATCAGTAGTTCTTCATCTGGTTTTCCTTTTGCTGCTCCAGCCTTGGGTAGGCGAAGATCTTACACAGGGACAAGTTTGGGTTTTGGCTTTTTTTAAGGAGAAAGTAAATCTCTTCTCATATAATCATGCTGGAAGCAAAATGAGGAGAAGCATTAGCTGCTGCTTTTCTCCCAGTGTCAGCCAGGAATCACCGTTTGCGCTGAGTTCATTGTTTATAACTGTGGGTGAAGGCCTGAGGTCCCCTCTCAGTGTTTACTCTGTCCTTGGGAGTTTGTCTTAGTAAGTAAGGGCTGAATAAACACCAAGTAAGGTTCTCAGGATTTACCCATTTAGTTATTCAAATGTTTAAAAATTATGTTTTAAATAGTGTGTGCTAGCATCTCCCATATAATGTAAATCTGCTTGCAGGAACTCGTGGATATTGCAGGAGAAGATTTATTTTACCTATAAGTATGAAACTATTGTGGCAGTGGCCTTCACTAATAGAGAAGAAATGCTTACCTAATGGTGAAAAAGGAAAATAAATCTCTAAATGTATTATGCAATAAATAAATGAGAAAGACCTTAAAGTACATGGGAAGGGCATCCAGAGTATATAAATATACCAGCCCTCACCCAAAAAGGTTTTGGGTTTCCTTGGTATTTCCCATTGAGGTTTCAAAGAATAATTATCCTCCGTAAATATTAAGGTTAGGAATAGTATCTGCATGTCAAAAATCCGTGAGTTTCCTGTTTAAATGCCACATCTGAATGTTCTTTCCCACCTTGAATTTCTGTCACATCAACTGCTAAGCTCCAAGTTCTTCAGGACTGTCAACATCTGATACAACAAATTGGACTGAGGTCATCAAAACTTGGACTATTTCACATGCATCTTAGAGATAACTATAAAAGCACTTTGCAAGTGAAGACAAGGGTCTTGCAACACCAATCTTGAGGAAAGTTTGAGACAGGACAGCTCGTTATCTTCCTACAATTCACAATTCTGCTATTAACTGTCTGGAAAAGGAAAAAGGTCAGTGCTAGAAACCTCTTATAGATACTGTTTGTTCCTGTGCTGGCCCAGCATGTCACAATAGCTGTGACAAGGTGACAAGAACTGGTCTGCTTTGGCCTTGTGGATTCTCATTCTCTGGAGACTTTTAAAACCCAGCTGGATGTGTTCCTGTGTGGCCTGCCCTAGGTGATCCTGGTTTAGCAGGGGGATTAGACTCAATGATCTCTGGAGGTCGCTTCTAACCTCGAACATTCTGTGATTACAAAGATTGGCTGGGAGGCTAGATGGGCTTTTCTTAAGTATCATTTGGAGGTGGAGTTCTTTCTGTATCTGGTGAGTGAGGTACAGCATCCACCAGTATTTGTGACACATTTATTCCATGTGCGCAGTTCCAATATCTGAAGAATTCCTACGGGAGGGCTGGAGAGGAACGTTTCATAAGGGTGTCTAGTAGTAGGACAAGGGGGAATGATTTGAAGCTGAGTAAGAGTAGCTTTAGACTGGATCTTAGGAAAAATGTCTTCAATACAAGGGTGGTGAAACTCTGGAATAGGTTGACCAGGGAGGTTGTGGATGCCTCTTCCCTGGGGGTCTTCAAGGCCAGGTTGGATGAGGCCTTGAGCAGCCGACTCTGGTTGAGAAGCGTCCCTGTCCTTAGCAGCGAAGTTGGAGTAGATGATCTGTGAGGTCCCTTCCAACCTAAGCCTTTCTATGATTCTGAGGAGGAATTACACTGTGTTACTTTCTTCTTCTCTAAGCCACTTACTACTGGCCATTGTTAACAACAGGTTAGCAGGCTGTGTGGATCTTCGGTTGGATTTTTTTTTTTTTTAAACTTTGAGAAGAGTTAGCTCCTCTTGTGATAGGCTTTCAGGAATTTAATTTACTATAGCTGCAAATTTTAGTGTTAAAAAGTGTGTATTTAGAATGGCCTGCAGTTAGTTGTCTGTGCCGGAAGATTTATAATCTTCAGATAAACTGGCATTTTGTGACAGTGAGTATCTATCATTGGAAGAGAAGTAAAAATAAATGGGTGATATAAATTGTTCTGGATCTTTTGAGGGCCTGTATCCCCAGTGAGCTATTGTTGTGAGAGACGCAGAAGTAACTGCTGTGAGTCATGGAGCAGTGTTGCTTTAGCAGGGGACATAATAGCACTTCAGCAGAGGACACAAGTAGTAGTGTAACCAGACAACCTTTCAGTCCATTTATCAAAACACTTGTAGTTGCCATTTCAAGGAAGGCGACACAGTAAATATGAGGGGGAAAAAAAAAGGTTAATCTGTATATCTGTACCCAGACATTTCACTAAATAAAAGAATAAAATAAATCAATGCAGAGCTGCTAGTGCTTAAGTGCTTAGAGAAAGCTTTTGAATCTATCACAAATGTAGGCTGCTTTGGTTTTTTTCTGGTTTGGACCTTGAAAACAATTTGACAAATCAAAGGTATTTTGCCAATTTATGTAAGAAACCTTGACCTTTGGGAATACAAAGAAAAGATGATATGCTGCTGTGCATATATACTTTCTCAAGCTGAAACACCAAATGTGCTCAGTGTTAATTGGACACTGAAAGGCACAAGTAAATGTATGTGAACATTCAAGCTTGGAACAGTCAAAATTCATCTAGTTTAAAGGTTTTGTTTCAAAGCTGCACGTTCATTCAGTGTCCTTGATAAGACGTTTGAACTTCTTGCATCCCTGCAAGATGGAAAAGCAGATGGAAATGGTGGACATTGAATGAGTCTGGAATGATTACTCATTAAATCATTCTTATTTAACTTCTTCCAGAGCTGAAACTCTCAAGTTGTACCAGACTTAGTTCCAAGTTTACTTCCTTGAATAAACACAGGAGGGTAACCTCACACCCAAGGAATAAAAACTTAGAGACATGCAGATTTTCTATTGAGGTTTTTCTGTTTCTGGGGAGAGCGAGCACGGGGACAGTTTTAGAAATGGATGCTGTGCTTAGACTTGTCTCTGTTCCCTGTTGTGGTCTCCTCCTGACCTGTCTCGTATGTGACTGAATGACCTAGCAGCTAATCTGAAACTGCTCTCTAGACCCTTCTGCT
Organism: Indicator indicator; assembly: GCF_027791375.1. Lineage (NCBI taxonomy): Eukaryota > Metazoa > Chordata > Aves > Piciformes > Indicatoridae > Indicator > Indicator indicator. Next base: position 384,810 of record NW_026539186.1, read on the forward strand.
TTCTCCTTGTGCTGTTAAAGAAGTTGTTTGATCCACTTGCCTCAGATTCTCTCTGGGACAGATCTCAGTTTCTTGCGTCCAGTGTCTCAGCCATCCGACAGTTCCTCATAAACCTCTGCTTTCTCCAAAGAAACAAGGAAACAAGTACATCTACCCCTCTAACATCTTTTATAATAATTTTAGAAAATCATCTGTTCAATCACAAGCAGCCTCCCCCGCCCATTTGTCTCAGAAGACCTTTTCTACCATCTTGGGTTTTGTTGACTCATCCCTTTATAACAGGAGTCTCAGGGTCCAGCTTTCAAGATGGTAGAGCTACGAAAGCTGTCATTCTTTTCCATCATATATGAGGTTAGTAATCCTGATTTACATTACTTCCTTTTTTTTTTTTTTGGGTTCATGGATGGATTACATAAATGCAAATATTAGAGTCTCTTGCTCACAGCGGATCAGTGAAATAAACACTCCCTGGCCAGAAGATCACTGGCAGCTCTCTACGGATCTCCTGGAAGGTTGAGAAGTTTGTGTTTATTCCAGAACACTGATCTTTTTGTTTCCCCCCTGTAATTTTAGTTTGTCTCACCAAGTGGCTGCAGGTAGCATGATAGGGTGATTACTTAATGCTTCTGATACAGACATCTTTAAGTCACACTCCCTTTCTAGCTTATGCATTTCAGTGCCCAACTTCCAAGCGCTTGTGTGCTACTACAGCTCACATCTTTTGCAAATAGCATCTATATTTCAGCAAACAATCAAAACATGTCTTGAGAAACACTTTGTTCAGATGTGGCCCTCTCAGCTTCTGTGGCCAGAGCACTCGTGGGTAAAGATAAGATGAGGTGGCTGAGAGATGCGTTGCATCTCCTAACACTCCCTTGCACCTTTTTACTGTGGAGCATCATCTGCTTTTAAACAGTGGGTCATGGATCATGTGTTTGTGATATCTCTAACCCTTCTCACAACTCCTTTGTTATGGCATAAAGAGAGATAATTTAGGTTGTAGGCTGTCTCTTAGGCCCTTATCAAAATACATACAAGAACAGACTTCATATGCACAGATAGGAGAAAATGGGAAGGAGCTACAAGGACATTGCTGGTAGCCTTGTGAGGCTTCGGTGGCTAAGTGTCGTACATTGCTTGGATTTCAGTACCATTTCTGTTCTGGAGCACCCACTCTGGTTCTGTTCTTGTGAGGAGAAAATTAACTGTGAAGGTTTAATGCACCCCTAAATGCATTGAACTTGACTTTCTTACAGTTGAGTTTTCCTTGCCTTGATGAGGTAGACAATGTATAATGAAAATAAAATACATTTTATCTTACTTGATTTAATCAGGTCTGAATTTTATTTCTCTCTCTCTCTCTGTCTCTCATTTTACTAACATCTTTTCCGGGCTGAAAATGAAAAATTTATGAAAATAGTTTTTTGGGTTTTTTTGGCAGAGAAGTGATATTTTATTAACATTTAATCATTCAAAAATAGCTAACAGTAAGGCAAACAAAATTAAGAGTATTTTACTACCAGTATAATTTATATTCTGCTTTTGAATTGGAGTTTTGAGTGCAAAGAGAGGAAGTCAGAAGTTTACAGTAGGAGAGGTAGCTACCAGCCTTGCACTGCATTTCTCTCAGGAAAATGTCAGAATTTAATAATATGAAAAAAAAAATTAAAACCAATCTCAGTTGTCTGGCTTTGCTGGTTAATATTTGAAGGCTGGTATTGCAAGCTTCTTTTACAATATTACTATTGAAATAAAACAGAAAAAAAAAGACAATTTTAAAATCCTTTGTTATGATCAAGTAATAAGAGTACAAGCAGATGAAGAAATTAAGAATCATCTGCAATGTGCATTTGCACAGTGTCAGCAGCTCTGCAGCAGCACTCCTGGCCCTGGTTTCCTGTGGAATGTGCAAGGTCCCTGGGATCTGTCACATGATGCACCACAGGAAGATGATGAGTAGAGGTGGTTTTGCTGGGCAGCTGACCTCCTGGTTTTGCCCATAATAATTTATTCATGTGGCTGCACCCTAAGACATACTAATACCACACATAGCTTTGGCTGAAAACTGATGCAGCATATTGGAAAACAGCATAAAATACCCAAAGCCAGCTCAGATGAAGAGGCTGGACCTGGACTGCTATATAGAGGGGTCTGTAGCTCTTTTAAGGAGTACAGTGAGTTGGTTAAGCCCCACAGCAACCGTTCTCAGAAGGTTTTCTCAGAAATGCAAGTTCAAACTGGCTTCTGGTGACAGACCTTCAGAAAGGCTGTGTAGACAAGTGCCATTTGTGACCTCTCACGTTCCTTGCTCTTGCCAAGGGCCTGGTCTGTTGCATTTTAAGAGGTAAAATAGAATACAGCTCAGTAAAACAGATGGGGTTTTCTCATCTTGATATTATTGGGTTTTATTATTTTTAAGCAATATTTCAATTGATGTGTTCAACTGTTTTGGGAACCAAGGTCCTCTAGGTAAGGGGGAAAACCCTTAAACAATGTCTTAGCTTCTGCTGGTTGTTACTGAATATGGCAAAGAAACTTTCCAGGAGTGATGCCAGTGTTATAAAGTAGGCATTTCTTTACTGATGGCTGGACACACAGGGGGATCATTCCATCCAGGTGTGTGCTGAACAAACATTGTACAGAGAATATATGTTGATATTCTATGAATATGCACTATTTTTCTGAGAACTAATTAGCATATTCATACATTTCCCTGGAACTCATTCATATATGCAACCAACACCTTGCATGTCTTCCTTAGGTTGCTTGACATGATTCTCACACCTGAGCAGCCCCAAGGCCAGCCTTGACCAATTTGCTTTCTCTTAGCTTCCTGTCCTTATGCCCTTGGTAGCACAGGCTCCCTTTTTCCCCCCTTATCTTCCTTCTCTGCAGTCTTGATTGCATGAGTTCCTTTTACCTTATCAAGCTCAGCAGTGCTTATCTATTCAGCCTAGCAAGCATCCTTAGGTATATATCTCTTTAAGAATTGTTTGTGCTTTTCTACATGGTATCATGGTCAATTAGTTTTAAAGAAGGAAACATTTGAGTATGAGGAGCATGTCTAGTAAAGTCATGTCCAGTTCTCAGTTTTTGAGGTGTGATGCTCTTAGAGACAGAGCACTGCCTTCAGGAGCTGTCTTCAAGAAGTCTCTTGTTCCTTACTTTTTAGAAATGTAGATGAACATGCAGAAGCAGGCAGATTCGTTCTTCTGTATCCAAGTGTCTTCTGTCTTCATTTGAAGAGTTCTCTCACCTGTATGCACATTTGCTAGCATTCTTAATAACAGAAACAAAAAAACCAGGGCCAGTGTACTTCTAAAGGTTAGGTGTCCAAGTCCATATTTGGTATCTGAACAGCTGGCTTCATCTTCTAAGTTCTTGGGCCAAAAATCACTTGGAAATGTGAATCGTTGGCTCTTCTGAAAATCAGACCACTCATTTGTCTAAATACAAGTGTTAGTTTAGCTCTTCAGACAGTAAAAATCAACATTTCTCCATGGAAGCTGATGTAACCATCAATGTGCTGGTTGTACAAGTTTAGGCTTTGGCTCCCAAGGCACTGGTCCAGATTAATTTCTCTTTATACCCATAAATATAAATAAAGCACAAGCTCAATAACTAATATTATTGTGATTCAACATTTTCTTTCATTAAAAATCTTAAGATTTAAGAATTTTTCAAATACCTTTCCTCCTTCAGCCTCACAGTGGAAATATTTAATAATCTCAGCGAAGTTTTCCTCTAATTAATTCTTAGATATATAGCCAAGTTGTGCAGTATGTAGTCCCACTGCATAACTCACCTGAAATATTTTCAGAGATGAGGCAATCAAGCTGCCCTGGGAATGTGGTTTCTTTAACTGGGCATTAATCACATACCTTGTTTGGTCTATGGTTTCTAGACCAGTTAATGTTTTATGGCAAATTGAGAAAATTAGAAATAGTTCTGCATGCATGTCATTCACATTTTGCTGCCCTTCTCATAAGGGTTACTATTAGGAGCAAGAGGTAACAGTAGTCCCTAAGAATTCATCTGTGTCTCCTAATTTTAGGTTGTGCTGAATGTTTTGTCCAGAAAATAACCAACTGGAATTGGCATCGGAATATGAGCTCCAAATTTTCATCCAAAATTTCAGATCCCAGTCTGCATTTTGATATAGGTTTTGAATTCTGGGAATTTTTACTGAAGGGTATTGTTGTGGTTATGATTGGGTTGATTTTTGTTACATAAGTTTGTGTTAATAATATTGTCCTACCTCTGTTGTGGATGTGCTGCACTTGGAACCTTGCTGATCTGCTGGACTGAAATGTGCTGGACCTGTGTTCTTGATCCTACTGTGGTGTGTAAATAAGTAATATCTTTGTCTTCTCTCACAGCCTCTCAGTTATCCTTTCTGGGTGTAAACTCTCCTCTGAGACTCCTCAAGCCAAATGTCTCAGGCCCTAAGAACTAGATAGACATACATGCATCTGGCAGAGCTCCAGTCCTGCCAGCAGTCACCAGTGACACTGGCCTCCCATAAGAGCAGAGGCAGTGAGGGGACATGGGTGACATAACATGTCTTTATTACAGCCAACACAAAGGAAACCAACTTGTGCAAAAACCAATATTGAGTACGTTTCTATTTCAACTTTCCTGCTGCAGGCTACCTCTGTCTGTAAGTTTATGCTCTGGGCAGCACCCAGAACCCTTTGATTCTCTTGCATAGTTTCTTCTGCTTTGGATGATATTTGCCTTTCTGTCTGTCTCATTCAAATTTACTTGGCTCCACAGTCAGAAGTCTTATTTTGCAGTATTTTACATTTCAAAAGTATTACCTGATGCCTTGGAATAATTTTTGTTTTGTTGTACAACCACCATAGACATAATTGGACAATTTTGTTTCTCTTTGATTCATTCTGTTGCTATTCTCGTAACTAAATGGGAGTCTCTAAGGTTTAGTAACTATCAAGGTTGCTGGGTCTGGTAAACTCATGACATAGCCTTGGCCACAAATGATGGAGCACATATTCAGCAAGGCATTTATGAAAGTGATTTCATACATAACCCAGAATTCTTCAACTGCATGTAAACAGATTACCAAAATCATCTGTGGATGGATGTGCACAGGCAGAATCCTGAAGTCCACATTCTAGATCCTCTGTTGTTGTTGTTCAAATAACTTCCATGCTTTCAGTGGGATAAAGTCAGCTCTGTACACAAGTGCTTGTGGCCTAGTCTTAATACCATTGCAGAGCAACTCTGTCACTGTGGATGCCCAAGGGATGCCAACCCGTCACGTGGAAGAGAGCTATGTGACTTCTTGCCACCACAAACTATGCAGCTACATAGCAAACTGATGATGGCCAGGGCACATAAGCTTAAAATATAATCAAATAAATTGCTGGTGGTGTATGACCTATAGGAATTGGGATATTAATGTATTTTAATTTCCTTTGTGTTCTGAAGTATGTTTCTTGTGTTCCAAGACCATATTTTCTGAAATATGTTTTACGTCAGGCAAAAGCTTGAATGCTGTTATGTATTCGCGATGTAATTACTGCTAATAATAAATATATTTTAAGAAGTTGATTGTACTCACCAGAGGCTCAGACTAGAGAGTTTTCTCCAGAGTTATGGAGAAGCTTAGTTTTAAGCCCATTTGGTGCTTGAGAAATAATGTCAGGATGGCAGTTTTAGGGTAGGCATCAGTACACTGAAAATCCAATTGCGTGCTCCAACTCCACTCAATTAATACATAAACCACCAAAAAGTGCTGTTATTAAATCACACATTCAGTAGCTATTGCTATGACCTAAGTTTGAACCAGAAACCTAGAAATGAAACATTCTTGGGTTTCCCTTTGAATTCTCTACTTCTTTTATGAATCTCTTTCGTTCTTTGTCAGAGAGTTGTGGTCGAATAGCTATATAAGACCCATCTGTCAGCAGAAGCAAAATGATACAGTTTTCTTAATACAGGATTTTATGCATCAGTGTAAGACCCCTGAAGTGAATGAATGTCAGTATTCTCAAGCCACAGTCAGTCAGAAACTTTGAAAGTTAAAAGTTAAAAGTCAGCAGAGAAGTTAATGAAAGTATTTGACTTGTCAATGATCAAAGTCCAGAACTGTAAAGAGCATTTATTAGTTGATGACTGATACAGTGCTTTCCCTTGTTTCTTTCCCTACTCTCCATCAATATCTTAGATCTTTTTTCATACCTGCCTTGGTCTTACAAAAGCAGCTGTTATTCTGAATTTCTGGCTGTAGCAGCTGATAAGTGAGGTGATTTTCAAACACATTTTCTGACCCTAGCTTCTCATTAGCAAATGGTTCCTCTAAAACAGTTGTAAGAGTAGAATGAAGGCTTAATTTTCCTTGCGTATAAGTGAGTGTAAGTCAAGAAGAGTTCAACAGAAATTTTATTTTCTCTCTTTGTGTCAAACTGCAAGTAAGCACAGAATCTGGTAATGATCCCAGAATGCTGCCAGGTTTCAGAGACCGATTATTAGGAGCAGAAATGAAAATGGAAGAAGATGGATATATAGCTGCGTGGTGGACTCACTCAAAGGAAGGGATGCCATCCCAGAAATATCTTAACAGGCTTGAGAATTGGGCCAGTGAAAAAACTGTATGAGGTTCAACAAGTCACAGTGCTTGCGCAGTCCTGCATCTGGGTTGGGCCACTCCCAGGCACAAAATCCAGGCTGCTTGCAGAGTGGGTTGAGAGTAACTCTGAAGAAAGAGACTTGGGTGCATTGATGGAGAGCAGCGTGTTCATGCAGCCCAGAAGGCAAATCATGTCCTAGGCTGCATCGAAGAGGAGTCTGGCCAGTAGGTCAGGAAAGGTGATTCTGCCCCTTTACTCTGCTCTAGTGGGGTCTCACCTCAGATACTGCCTCCAGTTCTGGTGTTCCCATTGTAAAAAGGACACAGAGCTATTGGATTGAGTCCAGAGGAGGACTACGAAAGTGATCCAAGGGCTGGATCACCTCTGCTATGAGAATAGGCTGAGGGAGCTGGGGTTGTTCAGCCTGGAAAAGAGAAGATTGCAGGGGGACCTTAGAGCTGCCTTCAGTACCTGAAGGGATCCTACAGGAAGGCTGCAGAGGGAATTTTCATAAGTGTGTCTAGAGACAGGACAAGGAGTAATGGTTTGAAGCTGAGGGAGAGCAGGGTTAGACTTTAGACTGGATCTTAGGAAGAAGTTCTTCAGTACAAGAGCGATGAGACTTTGGAACAGGTTGCCCAGGGAGATTGTGGATGCCTCCTGCCTGGGGGTCTTCAAGGCCAGGTTAGATGAGGCCTGTAGCAGCTGAATCTAGTTGAGAGGCATAGATGTTCTCTGAGGTCCCTTCCAACCAATCTTTGATTCTATAATAGCAGTATATCTTTTTAGTGTAATGATTTCCTTTTCAGGTAATTCTCCAATAGCATTGCTGTAGGAAACTTGTGTAAGCCTCTACCAGCAACAGATGGTGTCAGCTAAGGAGGAAAATTCTGCTGAAATTCTTGCTTCCATAGAGCTGGTCTCAGCAGCGTGCTGTGTTTTATTTATCTTGTCTCTGATTGCTGTAACATTTACACAAAAGTGAGGAGGAAACACAAACATGTGCCTGATCATCATGGCTAGTCTAGCAAAAGCAAAGCTAAGTAAAATAAATCTCATGTTACAACTTGCTCATTTTATGAGATGGCTGGATGCTTAGGTGAATCTTGTCTGTGAAGGTCTGTGTTCTGTTCTGCTTCTTGTACCAAAGGACAGTCCTGAGAGCTGAGTTTAGTTTGGATTAAAGGCATTGACTCCTCTGCCTCACTTAGGTGAGCTGTAAGTTATTGGTAAACTAGTGGTAAGCAGTGCTTTTTGCCATGTTGACTTTTACAATAAAGGTGGAATTTTTTTTGGCCTGTTTTTGTTTTAGAGGGAGAGGCAAGTGGGAAGGGCTAAACTAAATTAAATATATTGCAGATCTCATATTAATGCCATTAAAGCAGGTCCTTTCAGACTACAGGTTCGTTTTATATGTTTCAAAGACATTTTTCATTTCTGTCACTGCCAGATGTACTGCTGATACCTTCTGATCTTAGGTAGTTTGACACTGATTTTCCTAGCACACGCCAGGGTTGAAATCTGGTCTGTAACTCATCCAAATGATCTATTCATAACAAAAAGTGCCTTCTGGCAGTTGCACCACAGCTGAATATTGTTAGGCTGAATTAATCATTTCATTTGTTTCTGATTGCTCTATAATGTTTACATATCTTACGTATTAGCATGATCTCTTATAAAGCACACACTCCCAGACAGAACTTTTTTCCTCCTTCTATTCCCTTTCTGAAGGTGTTGAACTCTTCTTCCCTTCAATGAACAGGAATTTTGGAAATGATTAATGCTCATCTCATGGGCTGAGCATTAGTAGGAATGGGCTGAGCAAGTAGGAATCTGTGTGTTGGGGAGACAGGGAAAGGTGACATTTTCCCATACAAAAGGATTCATCCCTATCCACAGACGGAATTACTGAGGTGGGATTGCTTGTCTAATGCTTCTCTAAGTATCATCACATACCAGGGCACTAGTCTCCATGTGAATATATTCAGCTAAAATCTTCAGAGGTGCTGCTTATGATGCAAAGTATGAATAGGTTCGTATTATTCTTATCTCCCATCATCTCATTCCTGCTGCAGTAATTGTCGTGCAGAGATTATTCTAAGGTGTAGCAGAGGGGATCTTCTCTTGTGTTTCAGCTTCACTACATGTAAAAAATAATAAATGTTAATATGCCTCGCAATAGGAGCGTATCACAGGATGAACTTAAGTCAAATAGAAGGCAGAAAATCTGAGGCTGCCTTTTGAGTTAATATTTTAACTTTCTAAGAGGGATGACATCTTATTTGTTTTAAAAATAAAAATCAGTTGCCTATAAATCTAAAACAGATGTTGTTTTTCGACTGAAAAGATTAAGGATTTTCTTAAGCTCATTAAAGAAAAAAATGACACCACATTGATCCTCCTATATCATCATAAGAATGTCTAAAGGCTGTGAAAAGGATATGGTATTAGTGCAACAAAAATAGCTCTGGGTCTGGCCAGTTGTGCTTATCTTCTGGGGTCTGTGGCAAGCTCTGTACTGTTTCTCCAACCTTAGGCGTATGTCTTGTTATGTGTTTTAGTGGGATGGGGTGGTTTGTATGCTCTGACTGAGCTGGGACTTTTTATGATGAGAATACAAGTGCCAGCTGCTGCATGGTTTGAAAAACTTAAACATCATCCAAATACTTCAAGAAGGGGAAATGGAAACCATTTGCTGTTTCTTATGCATATATCCATGGGAGATTGTTCACTGTTCTGCTTCTCAAAGATTGCATGTCTCTTTTGGGGAGTATGTTATTGCCCAATTTTCTCATCTTCCATGTGCACTAAAATTCAGAGTCTGCAAAATGTGTATTAAACTCTTGAAGGGGAAGGAGGAAATAGGATACTGATATGCTGTATCAGTAAAGCCCAACATGATAGCCCATGTTCTTTATTCCAGGTAAAAGTTCCTGCTGTCCTGTGCAACCTGCTCTAGATGAACCTGCTCTGGCAGGAGGATTGGACTTGATCTCCAGAGATCCCTCCACCCTTTACTATTCTGTGATGCCGTGAGGCAACAGACAACTCCCTCGTTTGCTCTGTTCATGTGTTGAAAGTTTGCTGGAATGTGTTCAAACAATACTTCAGTAGCAAGATGATAGTAAATTCTCAGTGTAATTTGAGAAGCAGTGAAATATCCTGTCCTGGCAAGTTCCTGGGGGTGTCCAAAATGCTAGGCCAGAAGGATTGGCTTAGGGAGAGTTTGGTCTTTTAATCACCTTAAACCTCTTAGTGTTATCAGACATGTAGGGAAGTTTGGTAAATAGTGGACTAATGATAGAAGCTGAAATATCTCTGCTGTGAGGATAGGCTGAGGGAGCTGGAGTTGTTCAGCCTGGGAACAGAAGACCCTGGGTGTACCTTAGAGCTGCCTTCCAGTGTCTAAAGGGATCCTACAGGAAGGCTGCAGAGGGACTTTTCATCAGGGTGTCTAGCAATAGGGTAAGGGGGAATGGTTTGAAGCTGAGGGAGAGTAGGGTTAGACTGAATCTTAGGAACAAGTTCTTCAGTAGAAGGGTGGTGAGACTCTGGAATAGGTTGCCCGGGGAGATTGTGGATGCCTCCCGCCTGGGGGTGTTGAAGGCCAGGTTAGATGAGACCTTTAGCAGCTGAGTCTAGTTGAGAGGCATCCCTGCCCATGGCAGGGAGGTTGGAGTAGATGATCTCTGAGGTGCCTTCCAGGCTGAGCCGTTTTAGGATTCTATGATTCTATGTATTAAGCTATATATCATGACATTTAGAATTTCCACTGATTTCACAAAGCATCTTTCTTCCTTTAAGATGTTTAGATTGACCCCTTCCTTCAGACCACACAGCAGTTGGAATTTAATCTTGAACCATTTGGTGTAGCAAAATTTTTCCTTCAGAAATCACAGTAGAGTGCAGTGTATTGCAAACTTTGCTTCATCAAAAATGGCTTGAGTTGAGACTTCAAAAAACCAGGCACCTTCTGCCCCAAATTTTCCTTTCTACCTATAGAGATGTGTTGTGTCCACAGCTATGGCATGGGATGTCTGGGTTCTCAGCTGTGTCCGTCACTAGTTCAGAGCAGATACTAAATTGCTCTTCTACTGTGTTTTTAGTAAGGTCAGTAATTGGTCTAAAAATCAGGTTGTTTTAGGAATTGCTTTCTGTTGCACTTCATTTTGTTGAAATTGTGAAAGAAGGCTTGCCCCATAGAAGTGTTGAAAACTCAAAGCCGTATTAATTTGTAGTTTTAAGAGAAAACAAAACAAAACCAAATGTCCCTGCAGTGTTCTTGACGTAGCTTCGTCTACTTGGAGTCATAAATGCCTTTTCAAATTCAGTGCAGCTATTCTTGCTCTGTAATGGCTTTAGTCAGCCAGAACCTTACGCAGACACACAGGCACATGTGCACACACATCTCTAGCACAAGCCAGTCAGCGTGTTAGGGCTGACAGGAGAGACCTGAGCAAGGTTCTCAGTTTTGTTAGATGTGTTCTGAAGAGAAATCAAGATCGCTTGACGCTGTGGTGATGTGTTTTGTGAAACCAGTTTGGGTTGCTTTGTTTCTCCTACTTAACTTCGTGACAGAAATCAGCTGTAATGTAAGTTTATGGCTGGAGCAGACTATTGTTTGTGCAGAAACCTCCCTGCTGGTGTATTTGCTAAACATGTGTGATGCACAAATGCCAGTAAACTGCATCTTGGAATATATTTCCTAGTTGCCAGCAAAAACTCTTTTTAAAGTTTGGTCTGTTTAACTATAGGGAGAACGTGCATCAAGTTTGACAGGAACAGTCCTGAATTTTTAATTATTCCTCCTCAAAACTATTTTGACGTCAAGTTGGGGCCTTATTGAAATTGGTAGCAAACCTTAAGCATCCTTCAATGGGTCTAGAATTTTGCTAATGAAGAGCAAGTTTTGCATATAAAAAAACCCCCATTGTTCCGTTGGCTAAGTCCTCTCTTTTTTGATGTTCCATCATTGCAAACATACAGACTTGTTTTGTTAGGGAAGTCTCTTGTTTCCTCCTCTTGGAGCACTTCCCACCTTCCAGAGAACAACAGTTGCAGATTTAACCATCCCGTTAAAGTGGACTACTGGGAATTGCATCATGTGATGGTGCAGGACTGCACTGCTCTTCTCCTTTCCCAGACAAATCATGTATACCTCCATTGGTCCTGGAAGAGAAAACATGAATCATGCTTCCAAGAGAAGCAGGTAGCCTGCCAGGGAATGGATGACCTGTCTTCTCCAGCCTCTTCTACAAGAATGATGTGTGTTCAACCAGTGCAGATTAGTCAACCCGTCCCTACAACAAGTACTAGCACCCAAGTTCCATGCCATGTGCTGTGCCTTAGTATCATGACTCCTTTGGCTTGCTTTCTGAACCAGAAGGAAGGTCTGGAAGGTCTGTCTATTCTACTGAAAGTGGAAGAGTTTTGTAAGAGGAAGGAAAATGCCCTCCACTCTTATAAACTGATCATTTGCATCTTCTGAAGCAGAGAAAGGAAATGAACCAGTGTCTCCCACATCCTGAGTGGTCTAACCACCGAAATATTGCACGGGAGCGGGATCTCACCGTACGCGTGGGTGGTGTATTTGTATGTAAGCAGTGAAATACAGTCCTCTTCGGTTTCTGGATGATAGTGCTTAGATATCTGCCCTGATGAAAGGGTTCACAGGTGTGAAGGAAGGAGTGGTATGTGTGAAGCTAAGCCTAAGTAAGAGGCAGAATCTAATGTTTATGCAGGCAAATATTTCCTGTTGGTTAACACAAGCAAATCCCCTTTTGCCCAGGCCATGTTTACACCTTCTACTCAAAGCTCGTAATATTCCTGACAGCACTGAGAGCACTGGAGCCTGGGGTTCCACTGCAAGCTTCAGGAGGTGATGGCAGTCTTGGGAGACCGTGAAGGATTCCCTTTTGCTTCTTAACTCTGAAACCAAACAGAATGAGTGCTGTGTGAGCACCAGGTGTCCATCACATTGGCTGTATATCCTGATACCAGCCAAACACAGTGTTGTATCCAACTGCTCAGCTGAAGGAAGGTGCTTTTCTGGAGAAATAAAGCAGTCTGAAGCAGTCTTTATCTCTCTCTCTGTAAAACACAGCTTCTGTTCCTGAAATTTCTCACTTTTTGCATGGCCAGAGCCAGCTGCTCTGTAAATGGGGATGAGTGGGGACAGTTGTGCGGTCAGTACCTGCAGCTGTGTGGTGTCGTTTAACAATAATTCAAATGGGGAAGATTTTTCTCCATGTTGTCCTCAGATACCGATGCATCTCTACTCATGTTGGTAACTCCAGTGGAGGAGCAGGAATAGTTTTCAGTTTTGGACTCTGATAGCTGTCAAACATCAGTTGTGAAGCACCTGCTTTAGCAAGTAGTTTGATTCACTGGAGTTTTCTCTTGCCTTTCCAGGTCAGTAAAACACCCATTTTTGTGCCTGGTGTTTGGGGACCTTATTTCTCTGCAATGGTACCTGGATTGTGGTTGAATGAGGGAGGTCAAAGTGCTACAGGAAAACTGGTAAGTGTTTGGAGACAGGCTCCAAGATGGAAGATCTGCTATAACTGCTGTCATTTGGGATAGCTTCACTGTCAATTCAGACAGAGCTGTGCCTAAAACATCTCCAGAAAATCATAGGAGATACCACGCTGCTGAAAACAAGAATAGTTGATTGTCTCTCTTACAAACTGTTAATTTGCATACTAAAAGGGGATTATATATGGGGCAGAGCACTAAGGGCATGTCTTCCTTTTATGATGATGATTATTGTTATTGCTTTACTGACAAAGAAGCATTCATTCTTTACTTGAGCAGGAGGCTGAGATAGACTCTGAGATAAAGAAAATGTGACATATTATATTATGTGGAACAATTGTGCTCACTGATGGGCATACATTAAAGACGTATTGTATGGCCAAAATAGTAATATTTCAACATGTCATCCTATCTAAATAGATACTGCATATACTGTCACTTCAGTTCTTTTCTTGACTGCAAAAAGTGTAATTGAATTTATTAAAAAAAAAAATTGGATTTTCTCAAAATTAATTTTCTTATTTACAAGGAGGCAGTCAGAAGTAGAACACTGATGTTAGGTTTAAAGAAAGGCTAGAAGGGTATGGAACAGTATTTAGGCTTGAGTCCAAAAGTGTCAGCAAGACTTAGGTGGCTACTCTACCCTGGAAGCTTCTGATGCTCCCTGTGTGTCTCCTTGCACAGTGTGTAAAATACTGTCTGCACTTAGGGGTGAGGTGCTGAGCTCCTCTTGAGAAACTGCTGGAGATGGGCCTAATCCTGTGGGTATCCTCTGTAAGCTCCCCAAACAGACACGTGGGTTTGGTCTTTCACAGATTACAGGTGTAATTGCTCTCTTACTCAAACCCAACACCACCCACCTTTTCAAAAGCCTAGTGGCTGGGGTACATGTCCAGGAAGTACTGGACTGGGGCATCACTGCATTTATACATTCCAGATGGAACAGTCACTGTATGAGAAACAGAAATAATCCTGGATCAGGAAACCCAGTCACACCCTCAGTGCTGAGCTATGAACTGATGTTCCCTCCTGTGTTCTCTCCTTGGCTACAGGAATCTGACATTCCTCTCTGTACAGTCATCCCTCTTCCTCTCCTGCAGCCTCTGTTTCCCATCTCCAACCAGCCTCAGCCTCACAGCTGAAGTACTTTTGCAGCAGGTGGGATGTGTGTGCTTTACCCTTGCAGGTCAAGATGTGGCTAGAACCAAAATGCCCCATTTTTACAGAATCATATCATAGAACCATAGAATGGTTTAGGGTGGAAGGAACCTTAAAGGTCATCTGGTTCCAACCCCCCTTGCCACAGGCCGGGACACCTTTTGCAAGATCAGGTTGCTCAAGGCTTCATCCAAGCTGGCCTTGAACACCTTCAGGAAGGGGGCATCCACAGCCCTATCCAGCCTGTTCCAGTGTCTCTGTAGTATCCAGTATCCACCCTAATATCCAGTCTCAGTCTGCCCTTTTATATGTAACTACTGCAACCAGATGTAAAATTACATTACTGCTTGTAACACCACCGCTTGAAAAGGGAAATGTTGTGCATTTCTTGGTAAGAACACTTTGGGAAGGATGGGTGCTTACTCCAAAGTGGGTAAAGACACTTAACTAAGCTCTAGAGAGGATTCAGCAAGTCAGTGCTTTTTCTTGGCTGGCTCAGGGTGGTTTCACACTTGAAATGGACTGTGAGATGTAGGGCATTTCAGAAAGATGATTTCAAAAATCCTTTCCATTCTAGTAGCAGAGAACAAAACACCCCTGAGTCACTAAAGAAATTGCTGGGGAAAATGTATGGTCTTGTTAGGACCCATAGCAGAAGTCAGCTCTGTTAGGTGTATCAGGGAAACTGTCTTAGTAAAACATTCTTAGAATATCTCATGTGGTTTTCTTGAGGCTGTGTGTACAGAAAACACACAGGGAGCCATAGGGGCAACCAGTGTCTGTGCATTGTGTGGAGGATAGGTTGCAGTCTTTGTCTTTGTAATTTTAAAGCTGTGGACTTTTTAAGATCATGTTTTCTCATACTTAAGTTTCCTAAAATAAACAAACAAACAATCAGACATGTTTTGGGATTCTTTTCATCTATGCCCACAGGTGAATTCTTTTCATGCAATTTCACCTGTCTGTTGAACTTCTTAAAAGTAAAACTGATAGAATTCCTTTAAAATTTTCTAATTATTTTCTTTTTCCATTGGTACAGATGCAAGAAAGATTTGTTGGATTTTGCAAACTGGTTTAGATAGGGTCCAAATGAAGAAGTGAGAACTCCCCTTGTGAAAAGAAAGGTTGTTTGTTTATTCTGTGGGATTTTGCACTGCATTTTCAAAATTTGTAGGAAGAAAGGTGTTGTACAACAGGGACAAATGGCACAACATCATTACCAGCTCTAAAATAAAGAATAGCAGGAAAGGGTTTCTAGATGTGATCCTCATGTGGCCATGTTTTGAATTCAAGAGATTTAAATATCTAACTTCATTACTTCTGTAACAGTTTTGTGTTGTTTTCATAGCGTGTACATACGTGATACTTATTTATAGATTTATTGCTGAGTTTATGAGCTGCTCCTATATTCTGCAGAGCTGATGCAAGACTGCAGACTTGAGCTTTGTTTTGAATGCATGCACATGTTTGAGTTTTGTGACTGCAGATCTCAGAAAAACAGGCACTGTTTTTATTGCTGGGTTCAGATGTATATGCTTCATTGCATGTTTTCCTACACTGGTTAAGGACTAGACTCATGCTATTAAAAATTAAATACCTAATGTGGTTTGCTGCCAATAGGTACTGCCAAATCTCCTCAGTACTTTTGAGTAGCTCCAGTTTTGCTTCCTTAGCTTTTACTGTCACCTCTGATGGGGTGTTATCAAGAGGCCACAAAACTTGATGAATTATTGCCCTAAAAGCCTGTGTCATTCTACCTGATACTTTGTGTTTGTGAGTAATGGTAGCCACTCTGGAGTGAAAGGACAAGCTGATTTATAAATTTAGTATAAGACAGAGCCTATAATATTGATCTTTTTTTGTAGCAATAATTGCTTCTCAGGGTATACATTTTGTTTCCTGCAATGAACACATGGAGCATCTATCAGGATGACAACACAGCTTGGGTTTTATTATAATAGTGTGAGAGATGAAGATGGAGGGATTTGGGCCAAGAAGATGTTCCTGGTAGAATTCCAATGAGGGTATGCATGCAAGAGAATGGGAGAGACTAGAGGACATGCTCTGAGGTAGTGCTGGACAGGAAATGAAATCATGCTTTCAGCTTACCCTTCTGACTGCGGAGCTGAATGCTTAGCATTTTGCCTGGTTTTGGTGCAGTGTTGGTTGGGTTTTCTCACTGTTGTGAAGCCAAATCCCAAATCCATTCATGTCAGTGGGAGTTCTGCCATTGGCTTCGCTAGGACTAGGACTTAGCGCCTCATGAGTAATTTAGAAGCTGCCTTGTCTTTTTAAGGTTATGATACCGTATTACCCTTTTCCAGGACCATGTTTTTCAGATGTAATCATCCAACAAATGTTGCTTTCCTCTTTTTCAGATAGATCACGTAGTCCGAGGCCATGTCGCCTTTCTGGAGCTACAATCAAAAGCTGCAGCCAGGTCACTCTTCTTGTTCCTTTATCACATACCTGCCTTACAAATTGATAGTGAACTCTATTCCTAGGACTGCAGAATTGCACTGCTGTATCCTTATGCTGAAACAGGGGAATTAACAGTCTGATAGTGGGTTGGAAGTATGTGCAAAGGCTTGCCAGGTGATTGCTCAAAGATGAAAGCTTCAAACTCCCCTCAGATACCTTTGGCATATCTAAGTGGTGATATTAACTTTCTGCTTTTCAACTTCTTTTATACCCAGCCCAGGGTATTTCTTGGAACAATAGCATCAGACCTTTATGCTTGGGCTAATGAGGTGTCTTAATTTGTAGGTGACACTGTTAAGCTCCAAGGATGAGATATAGCTTAATTAGGAATATATTATTCAATATCTCTGGAACAGTCATCTAAAGGAAGATAGAGCAACTGTATGAACAACTTCTGCATGGCAGCACAAATAGCACACAGAAACTCAGGGTGAATTTTCAGAGAAAAGTTAAGGCGTAGGAGTGAATTGGAGGTAACTCCAGGATTCTTTGAGCAGGAGGCTGTGTGCAGTGTGGAACTTCAGTTTGGTCTGCTTTAGAAGGGGATGAAGACAGTCCAGACACTTCTGTCAGATCTGGACTTTCTCAACCTATTTTGGCTTGGATTCCTTTTAAGATGGTTCGTGTCACTCCCAGAGAGATCTTAGCTGAACAGTTAGGCATACTGGATGAAAATTTGATTGTCTTTTAATTTCTTAGTTCTCAGATTAAAGAAAGAAAAAGAGCAAACTTGGCATTTTATCTCCAATTTATGACTCTGGTTTAAAAGACAAGGTTCAGCCCTGACAGATACATTAAGCACATGCAGTTACAGTTATTTTCAGTCCTCCCTGGGGATATGAGGCTACCTGGTTTCTCCGGATGACCCTTCCATGCATTATAGTACCCAGTGCCTAACTTGTTTGGTAAGAACTTGATGAGGATTCCAAGAAACATAGTGGACTTCATTCAATATGAAATGGATTCCTGCTTCCTAGAATTCTCTTTGTTGTTCTTCTTCAAAAAGAAAATCAGGATATAAATACATTTCTCTGTGTTTGGAATAAGGATTGATATGAGTTTGTTCCCAAAATGTAAGCTTCCAGGTCGTTTTTCTGATGTCCCCATATCAAGCACAATTAGTTTAGTTTGTAAGAGCAGGATAAACCATTTTTTTTCTGTTGGAAAAATGGGTATGTAATAGCTTATTTGTCTGTACTAGATTTCTTACTGAACTGACTGACCACAACTAATTCCATAGTGCAAAAAGCTTGGATTGTGATGTGGTTAGGACACTAGATAGAGAACATCTGGAATATAACTCCATGTGACTTGAGTGTATGGTGTCAGAACTTTGGATATGATTCTCCTGCAGTTAGTAAAAGTGTGAATAAAAAAGGTTATAATATTTTATGAAAAGGATGATAGTATTTTCAGAAATTATTTTGCTCACTGGTACTCTCCTAATGAAATGTTTGGATAGCTATAAATTTAATAAACAACTCTCTTACTAGCTCCCCTTACTCCCTTTCTCTCTAACCTTCTCAAATATTTGTTAAAGTAAAAATAATCATAATTACAATGCACACACCCAAAAGTCTGTAACTCTACAGTTGGAACTGAATTTGTCTTCTTATTTCTTCATTTCTTTCTACACATGGAGCAGAAGCTTCAGCCTTATCACAGGGACTAGATAGCAGTAGCTATACAAGTGTGAGGCGTTTTTCTAGTGGACAGTGTTGTCCTAAACATTGGATTATGTGTCTACTTACATTAAGTTATATACTTAATAATAGTGTGGCAGGTTTGGGGGGTTGGTAGTGACGATGATAAATTCTTTGCCTGAAAATCTCAGGAGAGTGTTTCAGAGAAACTGATTTTTTATGTTTAATATATTCCTGGTATGGGTTCAGCCATTGCAATTGGTCATTGAAAGAAAACAAACTACGAATTCCATACTTAAGTGTGCAGTTACAGATTGCCAGGTGCAACACTGTGAAGAGTTAAACTGATTTTGTTGTGACAAAAAGCATGTTTGGATCATGAAAAACTAATGTTCATGGTCACAAATCTGGGCCTCTGGCTTGCTGCTACCTTCCTAACCCTGTCTTTCCTTTCTCCCAGGCTCCTTATGCTGCTAAGAAGTAGGCTGAGCAACGTGACCTGCCTGCTGAGCAGCTGATCTCAGAAGCTTCACTATGCAGGCTTCTGTTGCTTTGCCTATATCAGGAACCAGAGTTTGCAAGCTGCATTTATCACTCTTCCAGTAATCTGTGGTAACTTGTTAGGGTGTGAGCGGCTTAGGCAGACTTGCCAGAAACCAGCTCCTACTGACCACTTGTGCTGAGGACCAGCCTGGTGTAACCCTCCCAGTACTATTCCTATGTTCTCTTCTCCCTTCTTTTACTGGAATTGGAGAGGGTTGAATTACATAAGCTGTAAATTTAGCGTTTGGTCTAACTAATGGATATACTCTGTGAGCAACAAACCTTGGGGGTTTAGGTGCAGTTCAGTGAGTTGCAGAAATTGCTGTGTGTACATCACCTTTGGTCTTCAACCTATGGATTGTCTAGGTCTGACATCTGCATCACTGATACATTAAATCCTGTATAGATAGACTAGACTAGGAACTTTTAAAAAAGAAATACTATGATCATTTATGCTTTAAAGCTCACAGAATCATGGAACGTACTCGGTTGGAAGAGACCTTCAAGATCATCCAGTCCAACCTTTGAATGCTTCATATACTTCTGTTTCCTAGAACCAGTTTCTAATCTTCTGGAGAAAAAAAAAACACATTTAAGTCTTTGACAGCAAAGATTATGTGCCCTTTGGCACTTTGTGAAGCACCATGTTTTAGAACAGAATTTCTCTTCCTTCTCTGCTCAGTGCCTGTTTCCCCATTGAAAGAGATGGCTCCCAAAAAAAAAAAAAAAGGTCACTTGACACACACATTGTCTTTCAGCAATTTTGGGATCTTCCAACCAGAACATAATAATCATATTTGACAGCTCTCTCCCCCACTAGTTGTTTTAGATTTTAAAATCTCAACTGTTTAGATTTTTTTCCAGAAAGATACCTGCTGGCATCTTCCAGGATTCCGGAACAGATTAAACACCAAATTCTTGTTGCTTTCTAAAATTCTCTAACATAAACATAATCCTAGGCAAACTTGCATTGATTTCTTATTCTCCATTTTCAGCATAGTTTCTTTTTTTAATAGCAATAGCTTGCCCTTGACTCTGCCAGTCAAATGCAGCTGCTACTGATATCTTCTCTTAGAACTGAGTAGAAAAAGCTTATGGTGTCATACTACATACAGCACAAGCTTGGTAGAAAATGGAACTGGCAAGTGTTTGAAGGAATTTGCCAAATGAAGTGCCTTAGATCCATATCTACATGTAGGAAAGAAAACTAAAAGGTATAGGAAAAAAAAAAGTCATTCCAAGAATACGTAGATCTTAAGCATATTTGGCTCAACTGTTCTGTCAGAGCTGCACCAATGCCTAATCATTGTGAGAGTAATGGGGAAGGATGAAGAACAGATAGAAGCTGGGATGACGTCTGGTAGGTCTGTGCTTGAGTGAAGCTTTCCTTTCTTTTCCTTCCTCACAGAAAAGCCATGATTTAGACTGGAGATAAAGTGACTTTGTCCTTAGCATGTCCTGCTTATAGTACAGTCTTTAGGGATGTAGAAAACAGGGCCACTTTTACAACAAGAGGGGAAAAAATGATTGTAACCTCAAAATTATCATAATTCAGGTCCAGGAAGACACATAAAGTCCATTTTAAAGTACGTGAATAATGATGTGAATTAGTTATTTTAATGTCTTCCAAGTGTAGTTCATTTTGAATGATATCCTCTGATAGCATACACATGGTAAGGTATAATTGAAAAAACATGCAGCTGAATGGTTGGATGCAAAGTATAAATATACAGCTGCTAGCGGGTCAGAAGTCAAACTAGTAAAGCATATGCCAAATTCCCTTAGGGAGCTCATTAGTGCATGATTGAATATACATGTAGAGGCTAAATGAATATCACTGTTTGGGTCTACACTGGATGAGACAATGACTAATCAATTGTAATTAGGGTTAGATGCTATTATTGACCCACATGCCTAGAATTAAGTACCCCACTTGGAGGTTTCCAAGGAGTTGAAAAATATATAGGAATCTGTTTATGGTAGTGTGAGTGTCAGACAGAAATATTCTGAGCATTATTGCAACATTTCTCAAATGGAATGTCACTAGAGTCCTTGCAAGGTGAAGCACTGAAGAATTCACTGTTAGTCCTAAGATTGCTCTGGGTCCAGGGAAAAATCTGTGGGATACTGTGGAATTGGGTGTAGTATCTGGATTTGGATACAATCATGTTTAGGCCCATGTTTGACTCCTCCCTGAAATAGCAGCCACTTGCATTCTGTCCTCCACCCTTAGTGCTGCATCTTAACCATAACACACACTGAAATAATTATGGCTTAAAAAAGGAAAGCTGTAAGTCCAGTGCTATTGATTAATCACAGAAATCTCTAAACATTTGTAAAGGAATTTGAGTTTCATTTCTGCCTGGAATCCTCCTTATTCTCCTCTCAGCTTTCTTTTCTCTTTCTCTTGCACAGTGTCAGCACCTTTCTGTTAGAGGCAAGCATCACCAGCCCCCCAAATATCAAACAGCCCTGGCTCATCTAGGGACCTGTAGGAGTCAATGTACAAACTCAAGATCACAAATTGCCGTTATCTCCCCTCATCCTGTGGAGCTGAGGGGAGGTGCAGATAGACATCCCCACTGCCTGCACCCTGCAGTGCCATGGGCTTGGCAAGCCACTGCTTTTGCCTTTCACCCCTTTTGTTTTTGATTTGGGGTTTGCTGTTCTTTGATGGGTTTTCTGCATCTGCTGGTAGTACAAATGTTTTATGTTTGATGAATAACCTCCTTGACTCTTTTTCCAACTTGTTTTTTCTTCTAGTGCTTGCAGTATATATACATACTTGAACAGTCACCTGGATATGATTAAGAAATCTTTGCCTGTGGGTTTCCTCACTGTTGATTTACATGTTTGGCCAGATTTCCATGGTAACAGATCTCCCTTAACAGATCTGACACTAAAGGGCATGGTAAGAAACAGTCTGTCTTTGCAAAAAGGTCAATACAGGGTAAAAAAAAGAAAAAAGCCTTGGAAGGAGCTTCTTTTTTTTTTTCCCCCAGTTTTGAGCCTACTCCTCCTTAGCTATTTAAACCATCCCATAGGATTTGAGTTTCTTGCTGCATTTTGAAGTGTGCTGATGTTTCAGTAGAAAACCAGAGATCATTGTAGTTGAGGTAGCAGTGCAGCCACGTTTATTTTCTAAACATATGGGAAGTGTTGTGTGTGTCCCAGCATCTTTCATAGGAATCACATCTCAGAGCACTGACAGAGCACTTGCTGTTGTTAACTCACCTCCCTACCCAATTCTGCAATAAATTTCAACACAATTTTAGGTATGGCTGTCTGTGAATGAATGAAAATATTCTGAAGAGAAATTGCTCAATTTAAACACATAAATGTTGAGTAAATGTGGTGTATTGGGGTTGCTGGGTGGCAAATTTCAACAGAAACTGAGAATCCCCTATGTTAAGAATGCACATAGATGCTTTCATGAGTGGAAACAGGCAACCATGGTGCTTCATACACCTTTGTTCAAAGGTAAACCTGGTCTGATTCTGGCTTGTTTAAAAATTTTGGTGTTTTTTTTTTTTTTAATTCAAAGGCTTGAAATATTGTATTCTGCACAAAAAAAATTTTAGGTCATTGCAATCCAGAACTAGAAAGAACAGCATTTGGAAGCTCACCAGGGAGCTGTGCTGGGGAGGTGTTCAGGCTGTGTGGATGTTTTTCTTCACTGAAGTTCAGGGTGTTGGATCAGCTAGATCACAAGCTGGGATGTTACTGTGCAGAACCATAACAGAAGAATATCATAAGGGGGTCATTTGATGATATCAAAATACGTGGTCATTAATGCAGAAATGTACTTGAAAATGGCATGTTGTCATTGAAGTGAGCACCTCAAGCTATTCACCAGCACCAAACTCTGCTTTGTTTGAGGCTGAGGTAGAAAAGGGCGTAGGTGTAAGCACTGCAACATGTTTTAAACCACAAACCAGGAAAACATCTAAAATAAAAAGATGGTTTATCTATTTTGGGGTCCTAATAATACCTGTATTACTTTACAAAGGAATGCTACAGGAGAATGAGAATTTCCTTGGTATGGTGGCTGCATGCAAATGTTCGTAGTAGCAACATCTTTTTCTGCCACAGTTATGGCTGCCTTCAAGTCTTGCCTATGCTGATATTAATTGAGAGTAACTACAGCACAGTATTGATTTATGTCAGAGTAAAGGAGGTTAAGATATAGGCTTTAATTATTAATTGTGTTTCAGAGGTAGGTGCATGGAAAGGGGGGGAGAAATGCTTTTAAAAACTTATTTTTATGTAATAGCATTTTCATATTATTACATTAAATACATTCACAAGCAGAATCTGAGTCAGAACATAAAACTGTCAGAGCTAATCCATCTCTAATCCCATACAATCTGCTGCTTGTTCTTCACTTCTTTGCAAGGGCAAGAACAATTTATGTGGTTCTTCCTCAGACCAGGAATAACATGTTTAACATAACATTATGTGTACAGCTTACAAAAGCAGGACATAGAATTACCCCTCAATACTTGTTACAACAAGAAACCATAGAAAATGCTCAAGAGTTTTACTTTGGCTGCGTTTGTAATTGAGTCCTTTTGATCTCTGACACAGGTTGTTGGATTAACATTGTCTCGGGGTCTGGATGAACTCGCCCTTATCTACTTGGCCACAATTCAAGCCATTGCTGTAAGCCATTTTTAGTGCATAAAAGAATAAATGAATTGTCTCATGTTGTGTGGCAGACTGATCAGCCTCTTCTGCTAAACAGATTTCTAATAATAGATGAATTCACTTAATGGACTTCTTAAAGGAGCAAGATATTGTTTACCCACATTGGTGACTACTCCCTGCTGTAGGATAATCGGCAGACTAAGGAGAAAATGTTCCCTTAAAAAGTTTTCTCCGTATTACAGTTCTGTAAATGGAGCTTTTTCCTCTAGTGCAGATGTGAGGAAAGAGGCTGATGCTATATGGGGGAGTATTAACATCCCAGGCTGTCTAGAGGGAACTTGAGAGAGTGAAAAGAAAGAGCTTTGACACTGGTATGAAGGAACTTGTGCTCCCCTAAAATGCCTCTGCTTTGGATTGTTCCTAAATCCATGGGTTTCTCTGCTTGCCTGTTAGATGAGTCAGCACGCTCCCTGCCACAGCAGGTCACAGGGGGTCTATGATGCAGTTCATGACACTACAGATCCAACAGACCCCATCCTAAACCTTTTTTTGTTTTCCTGCTGCAGGACAAGCAGTTGCCTCATGTGTAGTATTTCAAACTCATGGCTATTTGCTGTAAGAGCAGACAGAAGGACCATCTTTATGAAATGGCCTCTGCTAACATGCAGAGGTAGGTAATTTTATTGCAATACTTCATTTCAGGCCTAATTTTTTCTTGAAGCTAGGGTTTCCAGTTCACAAGCACTTCTGTTTTGAAGTGAAAACCTAGGTTGAAGAAGTTGTTTTCAAACCCTGGTGTAGAGTATTTTCAGTGGGGTGTCTGTCCCCAGGCATTTGGTGACTGAAATCCAGATTCCTTTGACATCTTTTTTGTGATTTATCTTTTTTTTTTTTTTTTTAAAGAAAAAAAAGTTGGTTGAACTTGAGGTATTTTTGCAAAACATTAACAGATTGATGAATTGCGGAGTTTTCCTGACAAAACTCTGTTCAGTTGGAAAACTTCCAAACTTCTCTACTGGTTAAACAACAACTTTGCTAGGCTGGGTCAGCCATCTGGGGATATAGAGGGTGGGAGGCTGCTGTAAATCTACTGTGAATTGTACATCTTCTGTGTTAACCCTCCCTCCTGTAAAGAGAACTTAACCCCAGCCTGGAATTCAGTGCTCTGAGTCAGAGAATCATGGAATGGCTTAGGTTGGAAGGGACCTCAGAGATCATCTACTCCAACCTCCCTGCCATGGGCAGCAACACTTCTCAACTAGACTTGGTTGCCCAAAGCCTCATCCAACCTGGCCTTGAACACCCCCACAGAGTAAGCATCCACGATCTCCCTGGGCAACCTATTCCAGACTTCCACCACCCTTGTACTGAAGAATTTCTGCCTAAGATCCAGTCTAAACCTATTCTTCCTCAGCTTCAAACCATTCCCTCTTTTCCTGTCTCTAGATACCCTTATGAAAAGCCCCTCTGAAGCTCTCCTGTAGGATCCCTTCAAATACTGGAAGGCAGCTCTAAGGCCCCCACAGAGTCTTCTTTTCTTGAGGTTGAAGAACCTCAGCTCCCTCAGCCTATGCACATAGCAGAGGTGCTCCAACCATTGAATCACCGTTGTGGCCTCCTCTGGACTCACTCCAACAGCTCTGTCTCCTTATGCTGGGCACACGAGAACTGGACACGGTATTTGAGATGGGGTCTCAGAAGAGCAGAGCAAAGGGGCAGAATCCCCTCTCCTGGCCTGCTGGCCACACTCCTCTTGCTGCAGCCCAGCACACAGCTACCTTCTGGGCTGCATGAGGGCACCGCCAGCTCATGGTGAGCTTCTCATCAGCCAACACCCCCAAGTCTCTTCTATCAGCACTACTCTCAACACACTTTGCACCCAGCCTGGATTGGTGCCTGGGAGTGGCCTGACCCAGATATTTTGATCCTTTTTGAGAAGAAGGGAGCTTGGCTATACCTGATGCTTCAGTATAATCCCACCATTTAAATCAGAATGTCAGGAGAATTTCAACAATGCCAGTGACTGATACTGGCCCCTGAAAGGAACTTCCCAGTACGGAACAGGTGCCCTGTTATTATATCATGCTAATGAAGTGGAAACATTCTCTGCTGGAAATCCTGGGAAAGTCACCTATTATCTCATTATATGACACAGCTCAAATGTTAGTGTAAAATGTAAATACTGTGTTAAAGACTAAATTCAGCATCTGCATATCTTTCTGCTAGCTAATTGTGCTGATGGTGCAATTTAAGAAAAAGGCTGAACTATAGTTCTCATTGTGAGTAAATAGAAATTCTTAAAACACTATTGAAACAGTAATTGAAATGTAGACAGCAGACTTGGTTTTGAGTTGATATATTTACTAACTGCAAATGTGATACCTAGGAAATTTAATTTTCCCTCCCATCTTCCATCACTCCCCATTATAGCATCACTTTTGTTGAAGGAAACGTTTCTCTTCCAGGACAGCCCCAATCCTGTACCATTAGCTGTCTTCAATGGGTGCAAAAGAGACTTTAAACCTAAGTAAAAGTCTTGTAAAAAGTGTCAGCCTGCCCACAGAATGTTAATCTCTGGTTTTCTTTTCATCAGGAGAAGCTTTTTTTCCTCGCTTCTTATATAAAATTTGCATTTGAAGCCCCTCAATTTGCATTTTCTCCAATCCAGGATTAAATTAGTTTCCCCCTGCTCCCTACAGTGAAATAAGCCTGGCTGTAATTTAAATTGCTGCCTGAATACAATTTTCCAGGCAGGTAAACACAAAATAATTTCCACAGCAGTGCTCTTTCTCAGGGTCTTTGACGTGTGTATGTTGGGAGAGAAGTTGTTAATAACTCTGAATGTGAGCAGCAGTGAAAGAGAATATCCCCTTAACCATTCACTGCAAAATGCAGTGCAGCAGCTAGATGGATGAGAACATGGGCAGAGATATAATTGTGGCCATCAAGCCTGTTCTAAGGAGACAGACTCTTTGTAGAGCAGTTTATTTTTCCATAATTAAAATGGTGGCTGTGTGCTTTGGAAATTAGCCCTCTGTGTCAACAGGGAAACGATGGATTTAGTCAGCTGCTGCTGGGGCTGCTGAAGTTCCTCACAAGTGCTTGTCTGAAAAACCAAAATACCTTTGAAGGCCTATCCAGAATGGTGCCAGTCATTCATACTGACCATCTCCAGTCTGGTGAAAATCTGCTAGCTTCCATTTCTGGTAGCTTTTAGTTGAAAAGTTGCATGCTGCAGGCCTCTTCACAAGCTTGCAGCAGAGCAGAAAGAAAACTGTAAGGAGGGTTTTTGAAATCTGACCAGATTGTGTTTTGTGGGGAATCTACCTTCAAAGAGTCAGCTTGGTCAACGTTTTGCCTTGCTTTAGGCATTTTGTCAAATTCTGAGCTTCAAAATTAACTTCCAAGATATTATAAAGGGAATTGGTTTTGGACAAATAGTTTGTCAAAGAAATGGAAAATGTTCTTGCAAGAGGAAAGAGAGAGAAAGTTGATTTCAGTGAGGAGCTGGAGGCAAGCAAAGCAAACAGAAGGAGAAAATATTCTTTTAAAATGGCCAAGCGTTTGCTCTCATCATTTGCAGAGTGGAGTACTGAGCTCTTCAATTTAAGTGTCTCAGAATGGAGACTGTACATGAAAAGTTTAAAAATATGCCTACATTTTAGATGTTTCAGTTAATCCAGGCATGAATTGGAACATTTTATTTTGCATAGGGCAAAGGCCAAAAGAAATAGTTAAACCAATACAAAATTCTTCAGGTTTTCCTTTCTGCTGAGAAGACAGAAAATAGAGGGTTTTATTTGCTTCTTTTTTAATTCTGTTTTGCTATTTGGCTTCAGAATGGAAATCTCTGTGCTGAGAGTGATTTTCAGATGCTGTTATACAAAGTAAATAGAAGGTTTTGGTTGGGATGTCTTTGCCATGTAGGTTTTAGTTCTGGATTTGGCAATGTTCTGCATACTCTGCTGCACTTGGTCGCAAATAGCTGCTTATCACTGCTGTCAGTTTTTCCTGGGGCCCATTTCTGTGTCTTTTCTGAATCCCTGTCTCTCATCCTTGTCAGTGCTTCCCTGTTAGCCCCATTTGCCTGTGTTATTGTGAACTGCTATGTCTTCATTTCTTCAGCCAGCCCCGGGATGTTTACTGCAATATGCTGTGCCCACGTAATTCCCAATTCTTTGTGCCATTTGTTTGATTTTTTAGTTCTTAATTACAATGCCTGTCACTGGCTGGAACAGAGCAGAGGCAGTACCCCTGCAGATCTGCTCCCAGCCCTCAGGTTACTGCTCGGGGCAGTTAGTATCATCCTTTTTTTGAACAGTATCATGCTTTTTTGAGCAGTATCGTTCTTCTTAGCAAACTGTGCTGTAAGATCTGTTTGCTCTTCTGTGTTCATCTCTTCTTTTTTCTTTTTTTTCCCCCTTTTTAAGTTAGGAACAAGACATATTTTGGAAACCATGGAGGCTGCAGGGCATCGTATCAACACGTTGTTCCTGTGTGGTGGGCTGAGCAAGAACCCTGTCTTTGTGCAGATGCATGCTGACATTACTGGTAAGTTAGAGGAATTGTGGGTGAAAGAGCGTAAAACTACTCTGTTTTAGGTGGCTAAATACTTTTCTTTAGAAAAATAAATACTCTCTTTATATAGAACTGTACTTTGCTGGTTTGCCAAGAAGTGTGCAGTGAAATGTTACTTCCTGCAAGGCTGAAATTCTTGAAATTTAAAGATACTTGAATAACACTGAGATGTGATGCAAACAAAGCTCCATACTTTGTATTGTTAGAAAACAGATTTCAGGAGAAACTTCCAGCATGATTTCTAGCGTGTGGTGCTTAGACTTGCAGGGGTTTTGAGAAAGTGCAATAGGATAAAGACTTCTAATGGCATCTTTTTAACCATTATGTGTAAATTTGATGTGAGAAAGGTTTCTCACTATCATGTTTTTAAAAATTGTTCTAAATGTTCTATAGAAATTATTCCATTCAGTCAGACTGTAAGGCATTAGTTAGATGAGGATAATGGCCACTAGATTTTGTGAGCAGCATTGCTTGCGTAAGATCTGTTTTACTAAACCTTCTCTTAGTTCATCCTATTTGAATTGTTTGGCTTCTGACAATTCTTGCTCATGCTGGGCATTGTATCCATTACATTAAAGAATTCTTTTCTGAATTGCTTCCACATCTGTATCATTAATGTGATGTAAGGGACAATTTCTTCTCCTATGTGGTGTTGCATTTGGTTCTGTAGAATTCCTGATAGTTGGAAGGTGCTGGTTATGTGGTCCTTTACAAGAGGAGGTCTCAGGTTTGCATAGTATTTTTGGTCTCCCTTTAGCCTGTCGGTGCTGGACATCTTAACACATAGAATTGCTGTGGTTGGAAAAGGCCTTCGGTTGAATATTCTTGAAAAAAGGTCTGGACAAAACCCCCCAAAATTTAGTGTAAAGGGCTTGATAGAAACTTTGAATGATGTGTGTTTTGGGTATCTTTCAAATTAAGACCAGTTGAGCTGTCATGAATAAAATTTAAGGATCAGATTTGGAACATTTGGTCTGGAGCTCTAACTTGCCTTAACATCAAACCACACTTCATAGCCTGATGGAGGAAGTGAGGTGACAATATGCTTTATGTACTTACCTAAGATGAAAACAGAAATGGAGAAGCAGCAAGAATAAGGCCTGTTGCCCTTAAAATTCACTAAATAGATTGTAGTCAAAGTGACGCTTTGTGAAAATGATGTTGTCAAGTCTGTGCCTTTTCTTATAGAAGTCAAATACTTCAGATGAATTTCATCTGTGTGTAGAGTTGGGATGCTGGTTCATGATGCATAAAAGAAAAGCTCTGTGAAAAGGTATTCTGATTAAAATGTAATCAGGAGTTCTTTGACTGTATCTAATGGCCAAATGCAATTCTGTACAAAAAGGCCTTTTTGCAGTCTGGAGTTCTCCCCCATTTGTAAAATCAGTGACTGACAAGGGATGTCAGAGTTCATCTCACTGAAATGCTTTTGGTTATGTTGAACTCATTAGAGCCTATCAGATAAAATAACTAACATTCCAGGATCAATCCCCCATTCTTTCCTGAAAAGAAAAAAATCTGAATATATTATTGTTAGCTGCAAATGCCCCTGACTCAGCCATGCAGACAGCCAATAGATAATTTCGCAAGCCACTTAAAAAAGTATCTTGATCTTTTTGTTTGACTGGTAAGAATTCTGCATTCATTCTGATGATGCCAAAATGTGCAGTAAATTTTAGAGCATGCTGAAAATTGCTTGCTACCAAACAGCCATGGAGATGGGAGTCTTAGTTTCAGATGTTTTTTTGTTTTGAGTTGACCCCAGCCCTGAGCTGTGATCCACCTGAACGGAAGGGATGCTCAGATGACTGATCCTCCAG
Organism: Indicator indicator; assembly: GCF_027791375.1. Lineage (NCBI taxonomy): Eukaryota > Metazoa > Chordata > Aves > Piciformes > Indicatoridae > Indicator > Indicator indicator. The sequence goes on from NW_026539186.1 coordinate 414,807, forward strand.
TCAGTTTTTTAAGGTGGGTTGTTTGGTCAGAGGAATTTAAGGGATGCTTTAATTACACTAGTTTGTTGTTAGTAGTCATTCTAGCAATCAAACTGTATCCAATTTCTTTCTGCATCGCTCTGCCTGTGCTAAGTGTAGGAAGAAAGGGCATAAAGCCCACTGTGGCACCTGTATACCACATGTTCATAGGGAGCTATATGCTGGTGGAACAGTGCAAAGATAACATCACAGAATGCTCTGGGTTGGGAAGGGACCTCCAAAGGTCATCTTGTCCAGCTCCCTCTACCTGCTGCCTGGGATGAAGGTGAATTTGCTTTGTATCAATAATTGTTTCTTACATTAATGATTTTCTTTCTCATTTTGAAAAGTGTACATTTGCCTTTTCCTCTCTAGGAGTTGTTCATAGCTCACTTTAAATCTTCTTCCAAGTTTCAGCTCCTTCTAATCTTACGGTTGGCTCTCAAGAGCAGCATTTGGTGGGGGGGGCATAGTACCATCAAGGCTATTCCCTTGGGAGGGAGGAAAGCCTTCCCACCACTCTGTGTTTGCATCATCAGTCACTGAATGAAATTATCTCAGTAATGAAAACTTAGCCACATGCCAAGTACTGTAGAAATATTAATTTTTTTGGCTTAGTGAGGATAAACATCTAAATTGCAGCTAGAAAAGTATTTAGGCCTGTGCTATTGTTTTAGATTTTTAAGGAGAATTAAGAGGGCAGGCTGATTTTTTCATTTATTATTCTTTTTCCTGCTGTTTTTACATCAATAGTGCAGGTCTCAGAAAATTTTTGTGTGAACTGAGGGTAAATATGTTCATATGGGACCCACAAGTGACAAAACAATAACATTTAATTCTGCTGCACAATATATAGTTTGCTTTTCCAGTGGCTTAATCTCTTTTTTTTTTCTTTTTAGTTTCTTGCACAATTTAGGAGTCAAGGTTTCTCTTCTGATGTGTGGTGTGACTGGTGTATAGCATGCTCTCTATGATTCTTATTTCATGCATACCTTGTGAATATTTACTAGTCATATTTTCATGGCTTCCAGCGAAACCAGACAGGCTTTGTTGATGCATATTTAAAAACAAACACAAGCAATATTTTTTTTTTTGGGGGGGGAGGGGGTGCCTTGCAAAAGAAAGAAGAAGGATACCATCCTGTTTTCCCCTCCAGGTCAACTTTTAATAGGCATGTGGGTTTGAAGGGTGTGGGTAACAGGTTTCTACCAAACCCTTTCAGATAAATAGCCAGTGTCAGAGATCTGGGGAGTTGTTCTTTGTGTGCTTTATGGTCTCTGACATTATTTTGCTGAAATAGTTTCACTTAACTTCTGCATTTTTCTTGGAGCCTGGAACTACAGAGATTAACACTAACGTACGGTAGCTGTGATTGGAATTGTGAACGTGGTTTTTCAAGTCCTTTTGATTCTTTTTTCTTTGTCTGTTTTTGCTTTAATTATTTATTGTGTGGCTAGTGCAGTACTGCTGTATTCTTCCTAACAGAGGTGTGGCTTTTTCTTGTGTAGGCAAGCCTGTTGTCCTGTCCAAAGAAGTGGAATCTGTTTTGGTGGGTGCTGCTATTCTTGGAGCTTGTGCTTCTGGGGATTTTGCATCTATACAGGTATGCAGTACCTGGTGGCTTGGGGTTGGGGTTTTTTTCAGTGCTAATGTGTTTTACACTTCGACGTTTGGCACCGTGCACTTGAATTCAAGTGGAAAAGTTTGTACCTTCTGCACAGCCAGACAGGAGCCAGCATTGCTTTCTCTCCACCCTCTTTTTAACTCCATACGCCTAATTTCACAGACAGAAGACAAATGAACCTTCAAAACAACTAAATAACATACAGAGTTTGTGTTTTGACTGTAGGGATGTGCAGGTTGAAGCTGCTGTCTGAAACTAGGCCCTGTAATTTTATAGACAAAAAAGGGACTTTGTCAAGGCTGAAGAAGGTCACACTTTCATCTCAGTTATATTTGTCCTACTTTCCTTTATACTGAGGAATGTTAAGCATAAAACCCAACATAGCACTATTTGTGCAGTAAAGAAATGACACACCTATACCTCGTGTCCCACCCACATTCAATGCAGAGTTAATAATGAGGATGGAATTTCATGTTTATTCATGTTATTTCGATCTAGTAACAGTTGTAAAAGTAGCAGTAAAGCTTTTATATTCATTGGATCCACCAAAGCCTAACTGAGCTGCATTTGTGTAAAAAAACATCAGTATTGAAAAACCCAAAAGAGGGTCTGAATGCCCAAAATCATGCCTATATTCCCACCTGGCAATTCCACTAATATAAGACACCCTTTCCTCCTGCTATAGATGGTCACCGCATCAAATTAGACAAAATTAGTTATCAGGATGGTCCCTAGATAGATTTTTCTTTATAAAATCAGGCAGATGAAAATGTAAATGAAATTTTGAATGAAAAACTTAACTGAATGTATATTCTGAATAGGGAAGGTGAGCTTCTTAAACTAGTTAAATTGATGCAGTTCCACTGCAATCAATAAACAGCCCAACATAAGCTGAGGAACTGGGCTGTGTTTGGCATTTTTCCACACATGAAATTTCCAAATGTGAATATTCTGCAGTGCTGTGTAGGTTAGCAGGAAGAGCAGTTTCCTTTCATAAGAATTTTTCCATTCAGATGAATCCTGTTGCAACAAATACAGAGTTAATAATTCTAGTGCTTGTGAGGAGAAAATGTTCTGATGAATGCCTTTTCAATAGCCTTTTTGGTGATTAGTTCTCACTTACGTGTTAATCTTCTGCCTTCAAATATATAGATGTTTCATTCCAAGTTTAAGATGTTTTCCACTAATATGCAAAACCTGAACATCTCAAAACTGATTTTACCAAGCATGTCTTTATAATAATTAGAAAAAATCTAATGTGGTATGTGTTTAGGTAATTTTGATGCATTTAGTTTTTAACCCTGCCCTCACATATAAAAATATTTCAGGAGTATATGCAGTAATGTCATAGAATGGCTTAGGTTGGAAGGGACCTCAAAGATCATCTACCCAGACTTCCCTGCCATGGGCAGGGACACCTCCAAATAGACCTGGGTGCTCAAGGCCTCATCCAGCCTGGTCATGAACACCCTCAGGAACGAGTCATACGCAACCTCCCTGGGCAACCTATTCCAGACTTCCACCACCCTTGCACTGAAGAACTTCTTCCTAAAATCCAGCTTCAAACCATACCCTTTTTCCTGTCTCTAGACAGTCTTATGAAAAGCCCCTCTACAGCCTTCCTGTAGGATCCCTTCAGGTATTGGACGGCAGCTCTAAGCTGTGCTCTGAGTCTTCTCCAGGCTGAACAACGCCAGCTCCTGCAGCCTATCCTCATAGCGGAGGTGCTCCCATGCTCAACTCGTCTTTGTGGCCCTCCTCTAGACTCACTCCAGCAGTTTTGTGTCCTTCTTATGCTGGGAACACCAGAACTGGACGCATAATTCGAGATGGGGTCTCACCAGAGCAGAGTAAAGGGGCAGAATCCCCTCCCTTGACCTGCTGGCCACACTTCTGATGCAGCCCATGTGTCTATAGGTCAGTCTGCACAGCATGCCGTGGCAGAAATCTTTTTCAGTGAAGCTGGATCCTTTCAACCATCCATGTCACAGATTTTTTAATTTTGAAAGTGTTTGCTCTATTGCTGTTATATGTTAGCAAATACCTGTCTCTGGTTGTGGGAATGGTTCTTTAGTTTAAGTACAGAGCAGGTTCTTCCTGGTGTAAACTGCTCCTAAGGGTTTATCTGTGACTATCAGGAGTTGGACTTCATGACTCCTTATGCTCCTTTCTAATTTCTGCCAAAATCAAGTGACTTAATACCAGGTTGGATAAGGCCTTGAGCAGCCAAGTCTAGTTGAGAGGCATCCTTGCCCATAGCTGGAAAGTTGGAGTAGATGATATCTGAGGTCCCTTCCAACCTAAGCCATTCTATAACAGAAAAAGAAAAAGAGTAAAGAGAAATTGCAGCCCAGTGTTTTCCCAGACACAGCCTTTGCCTTTGTCAGTGCTTCAGCAGCTGTTTGTGTAAGGTCTGGTTCCAGTCAGCAGGAGAGTTTCTTTTTGTTTCATTCAGTTACAGGTCAAGCCCATGGGCTTCCCTGGGATCTCTCTGAAACTGAAAAGGGAAACTACTGCTAGTATACATCCCCTTGGGCATTTGTAGCATGTTTCTTTCCATCACACTGCCTGTGGTGATGACTGGGAGCCAGGTGAGGCCCTGAATCCTATCCAGGATGCCACAACGTCTCTGCAGTGTGAAGAAACCACACACTAAGTGTTTTGCTTAGTGTGTGTTCAGAAACTTGTTGTTAGAGGTGTCACCTATGGCAATATCAGTTTTGTCATGCAGCAAAGATGTTATATTATGTAAAAATATTTTTTTAAAGAGTTCAGCTACATGGGATCAAGAAACCAGAACCTGAATAAAAGTATTTTGTAGGAACAGGGAGGCATAAATGCATATCTAGCATTACAGTTCAGTTGCCTTCTCTGACATCTTTTTTTCCTAACACATCTTTCAAAACAATCCTTTCTTAGAGGTGCTGCTGCAAACATGCAGCATCATTGTAGTCTTTGCAAATAATAGAGGTTATTATGTATCCTCTAATAGATGGTTCATGCTTAATTATTGTGCTTTCCAAAGCTCTTTGTTTGTTCAGTCTAATAATAAGGAGAAAATTGTGGGGTTTTTTTAACCAATAACCTCTTTCCTTATGTCTATGGTTGTTTGAAGGGGAAATTTTACTGTGTTTGTCCCAATAACTGGTCACATTTCTCAGAATGATTTTTTGGACATTTCCACTCAATGTCAAAATCAAAACACTTAAAAGCTATCTGGTTTTCAGGGGTTGGCTGTGCTCCATTTTCTAAAACTCAGACATCTTTAGGACAGCTTAGAAATAGCACTCAAAGCCAGGATCCCTCAAAATCACTTCTGATAAACTTATTCTGGCTTTAACAGGCTCTGCCGACAAAAAGGGCTGGCTGCTGAACAGACACCCAAAACCTGCTAGTGATAAGCAGAGGCAGTAGTGCTGCCAGGGAATCTTGCGTGGAAGTATGTGCAAGTGTGCTGCGTACTGTGTGCACAGTGAGGGATGCTTCAGGAGCCTGCAGAGTCAGGCTGCATGCTGCAGGGGTGTAACCTGTATTATGTGTTGGAGCTGACCTGTGTCAGTTGTAGGGGTTTGGGCACGGAGCAGCCACCTCAGTGTCACTGCTCTGGCTGTCTGCTCTTCTCTTAAAAGTCTGGACACACAGACAGTGTCCTCAGAATCTACCAGGGCATCACTTTTCAACAGAGGAGGAAAAGATGGGTCATCTGGGGAAGATCCAGCTGCATGGTAACCTTATATAGTAATTAGTTAGGCTTTATTTAGCTTGACAGTGAAGAAACACATTGGAAATGGATGGTATTTCCTTAGGGGTTAAGCATGTGGCTGTGGTAGCTGCTGTTACCCTCATACTCCTATACTATCCTGATGCTTAGTCCTGTGGCATCCATCACTGGGATTTGGAAATGGGGAGGTATCTGATTCAGAGAGACATGGGAGAATGGATTTTTCAAGGACAGGCAGCTTAGTTACCTACACTCCATGGCACAATGGACCCAGTCAGTAGAGGTCATGAGAGGATTCTCACCCTTCACTTTGTTGGGCAGTTGGTCCTAGTGGTTGGAACACTACAGAGCTTTTCCTCTATCCTTTGGTGTCCCTGAATAAGTCTCTTCTCACAAAGAAACAAGCACCAGCATATCTCCTACTCTTTTCTCTTTCTACACTAAAGCAGTGACTATTTGCAGCATGCAGCATTTTGTTCTAATTCTTAATTTTCATATCTTCTTATTAATTTTTGAGTGATCTCTGGGGTAAAGATTTTCATGCTTTCTGTTGATGATGTCTGTATTAGTGCCAAAAGTCTCAGGATGCTGAACCTTTACCAAGAAGCATTGGAAATGAAGATTACTGCAAAATTCCTAAGTGTGCAGGTTAATTTTCTTGATTCTAGTGTGGTTTTAAAAGCTCAAGCCCCTTGAAGCTGCCATTTCATCTTTAGGTAATTCTATCAAGGAAAGATTTATAACCTCCATCTCTCATGCCTGGTCACCATATGTTGTTGCTTCAAAGAATGTTGGCTTCCCTATTTTCCTCTTCATTTACTCTCCCTGCATTTTTCTCTTCTGTGGTAAAACTGAATTAAAACAATTGGTCTATCCAAAACCAAAACTCAGGGTGGTAAGTTCTCCCCCATTTCAGCTTTTGGTTATTTAGGGGAGAAAAGTCTTCTGAATTTCTTCTTGCAATCTGAGTTATCTTTTCATTTGCCCCTCCAAATGCTTACACCCTTTTGCTTTTTAGTGGTTTTGCTGTGTCTTGATTGTTGTGCCTGTGAGCTGTCAGGCAGCCTGGCTGGGTGGCAGAGGGCAGCACTGTTTGACATAAAGAATTTTGAAGTAGACAACTGTATGTTCAGGTTTGAGATTTCAGAAGTATCTGCTGCATTGAATGAAATAAACCTTACTAGTTTAGATGGGTCAATGCATTGTAGCTATTCCTTTCATGCTGAGCAGCAGGATCCTGGTTTTCTATGCGATTGTTTCTGAAGTAAAAATATAGTTTCCGGTTTAGCAAGCCAGCAATTCCTTCTCAGTAAAAATGTTCAATAAATAAATGTCAAAGTTTCCAGTATATCCTCGTTACTCTGCCTCACTTGCATGTAATTGAAAATGGGAAGAAGGTGCTGTTTGATTTGGCAGCCATCCAGCTCATTTTTTTGGATAACTTACTCTTTGGGACAAAGCTGTACACCAGGGAGCGCGATTATTGCCATATAAAATCCTGCAGCCCACTGACTATTCCTTAATTGCATATTAAAGCAATTAATAAAATTCCCTCTATGAAACTAGATTACCAGATTTATTTTGGATTTGCTATCTTCTTGTGAGTCATCATTACTGGCCAACATGGAAGAGAAGAGGCTTTGTGTAATTTATCCTAATACACTAGACTGGTAGCATTACAACCGGCTTTCTCTAGTCGTTTTTGGTGTAAAATACTGAGCTGTAAATTAGAGGCTACATGATTTTTGGGGGGTACAAAAGTGACTTTTAAGGGAGGCATAGTCTTTTCTTTATTAGTTTTGGTTGCATGCATGTAGGTGGTATGTTCAGAAAAAATCTATGGAAAAGTTTTTTCATTGTTTTTACAAAGTGGATTGGAGGTGAAATAAATGAAGATGAGCTGGATCCTCTAGGAAGAGGTGTTAGGTAATTACCTAACATGGATCATCTGAATTATTTAGCAGCTGACCAACTGAAGTAACCCTTAGCTACAGTTTGCATCCCTGGAAGCAGCCCTGGAAGTTCTGTGGATCATGGTCACCTGGCTCACTTTCAAGACAACAGGCAGAGAGTCTATAGCTACAAGGGAGATATATTACAGAGAGGGGTTTGAAGTTGTGAGGGTGCAGAGGAAATGATTCACTTACAGCTCTGTGTGAAAGGAACTCAAAGAGTTTTGTTTGTGCACTGCTTGGTTATGCTTGATTTAATTGACATCCCCTCTCAGTCATGTAAGGAAGTTGTTGGGTGGTGTAACAGAGGATAAAATCAAATAACAAACCTCACATAGCAGAGGCTTAATAAAGACCAGCCAGGAGGAGGATGTGAGATGCAGTGTATTTGTCTCTTCACAATGACAATATTACAGGTTGTCATGAATGTAAAGAAGCTCTTCAGTGCAACAGTCAGTCTACAGCCTTGGTACTGGATCAGCTGGCAGTTGTAAATAGGCAGCATTTCATAAGAACACACATAAGTAGTACCAGGCCATACTCAACATTTCTGCTGACAGAACTGGAGGGGATTTAGGCTATTTCCATTTCTGGATCAGTCTCTTGTGTAATTTTGTTCCACTTATTTCAATGGATGTGCTACAGTTGATGATCTGATCCTCTATTCCTCTTCCAAAGCATTACCTGTCAGGTCATGGACTGAAATTAATACCAGTGGCCTGTTGATTTCCATATTTTCAAAAGCAGGAACCAAGTGAAAGATCAGGGATGGGACAGGTTTTTTCCTTAGAAATGGTAATAACTTGGGAAAGCAAAAGAGGAAATAAAATGAGTTCTCCCTGTTGAGTTAGGGAATGTTGCCTTCCCTCATCTCATTAAAAATTCAAAGCACTCTTGTTTTTGAGCAGGGTGAATTAGTAATTAAGTGCTATAATCAACTTGTGTAAACATAATATTGAAGGAGAGCAGCAAATTATTCATTTCATTGGCTTGCCTTACTCCATTAATGCACCTTTTAGTAAAGGCCTTCCTCCTGTGCTGGGATGTGAGGGTTTTTTTAATCCTGTTCCTTTAATCAGAGGATTTTGGAACAGCAGAGGAAGGAGATGGCTGTTCTCAGGCATCCTGCTGCACACAAGCAGTGTGTTAAGGCACTGTGATTGTGCCTGCCTTTTCTTCAAAGCTCCAGGTTTGGACGTGTAGAGTTGGAGCATAAAGTTCAGTGGAGACTGTGGTTGGGCAGGGCTAGGTGACAGCTGTTGGTTTTCTGAGCAGTGTGCTGGCTGAGTATGGCCTCTTCACCTAAGTGAAGTTTTACAGATTCCTTCCTGGACTATATATGATGAGTCTCAATTCACAGGACATGTGCTCCATGAAAAAATGACTTTACATTTCAGTACATCTATAGCTATATATCTACTGTTAGAGACAATAGTCTGATGGTGAAAAGAGCTAAATTTTCGCAGGCCATCCCTTTGTTGTTCTCTCACTTATGACTGGCAGCAAAGTTACCAAGGGGTGTCATGGACAGTTCATGGTGTGGACTCTTCTGCTTGCTGAGAACCAAACTGTTTTCCACATAAGCAGCTAAGTGGTTCACTGGCTGTGGAGTATATTTACAGCTAACCAGGTGTGGACTCAAAGCAGTGATTAGGCAGTACAAGTCTCTCTTCACCTCTTTCCTTGGTGATTTGACACTGAAAATACATCTTTGCCTAATTGAAAGGGTTTTTTTTTCTTGTGTAACAAAGTTAGATTCAATATGGCATGCATGAAACCACTAAGATACTGGCAATGCCTTTGGCTTTTGTATAGAGTCAGCTGCCTTCTTACCAGAAATCTGCAGAGAAATATAGATGAGAGAGAAAAATTAAAAGGCAGTGATTTGATGGCCACTGTCCAGTTCCTTGTGGCCTAGAGTTTATGGTACAAAGAGTGCCTTTTTAGTTAGCATATTTTGGCCTCACTGTCAGAAGTCTTTGCAGTTAGGGTAAAAAGCAGATGAATCACAACTACTCTTTTGCCCTAAGGATGATCCTTCTGTATTAAAGCTGAGAAATACAAACGCTTGTCTGTCTCAGTCAAGCACAGAATGAGCTTTCAATCAGTTTGAGAGTGTGACTTTTTAATTTTTTTTTCACTTTTCAAGCCACAATAAATATACAGAAGCATTTCTTCTTTCTTTCAGCTGACTTCGGTGGACAGTATTTCCATGTGATTGGAAATCCTTTCTTGGTGGGAGTTTAATCACACATACAAGCCCCACCACTTAGAGGGTCAAGCAGCTGAGATGTGGCTGTAGCTGATAGCATGATGCTTTCACAAAAGTGCTAAGAAAAGTACCCTCTGCCTTGTTGCTGTTTACTGACATGTGATACGGGTTGACATCTGTTGCCCTTCTCATTTGAGGACTGTTTGCTTTACTAACTTTAACATTTCCACATTGCTATGCTGCTGAAGTGCAGATACACAAATCTCCTTGGAGTCCCCAGGGTCCTTTTATGAGAAGCAGAGCTGCTTTCATTTGATATCATCCTGCTGGCTGCCTTTTATATTGGAGCTGAGAGAGATAACTCTGTTGCTGTTACATGTTCGTGGTGGAGTGCAGTGTCTAATGCTATATGTTGTCATGCATTTGATGTATTACCAGATCAGTACATGCTGTAGAGTAGTGTTTGGTTCATTGTCACATCAGATGATTTGTTGTCAGTTTATATCACTTGAAATTATTACAGGTAAAAACTTGTCTAAGAAAATGTCAAAGTTTGTTGTAGCAGGTCATATAGCTACTGAAATGACAGATGATCTTAGCCCATAATCCTAATGCAGGATTCTCAGTTAATGTAAATCAGCATTGCTCCAGGATTTCAGAGGAGTGACACCAGTTTACTCCAGTGCCCTGATCCAATCAAGCACTTAGGTACATCATCTAACTTTCAAGAAGGCAAGAAGCTCAGTTGAAGATAAGCAGGGCTGCCCATGTGCTGAAGTACTTTACTGGATCAGAGCCCAAACAGGAATCTGACACACAGCTCACTGGTAGATGACACATCTTGAAATGATAAAGGCTGTTAGAGCTCTCCCTATTGCTCCAGATTATTAGCCATTCAGAAACAAGTTGTGGATGCTTTAGGTAATAGGATACAAAGGCAGCATCTTTCCTTAAGTGTTGTCCTTTTGTGGAAACTTAGCATGCTCCCTTTTAAATGTCATCCAGTCCACCAACCTTCAGCTTTGGAATTTCTCAGTAACCCTTTAATGGCAAGGAAAGGCAGCCACAGAAAGGCAGCATGGAGTGTTGGCTATAACAGAACTAACCATTGCCTTTAGCTCAGTGTTTGGCACAGAAATGCTAATGCTGGAGGCAACATTCTCAGAAATCCAGTACTTAAAGATGAGGCTGTATTATTTTTTCCTCTAAAGTAGATGGTTTAATGGGATCCCACACTAATGAAATGAAAGGAAACATGGCCTTTCATTTGGGCATCGGTGGAAGGAGATGGGGCTGCGTGTGTTGGGATATCAGTGTGACTTGCCTGTTTATTAATTCTGTCTGAGGGTAGAGAAAAAGACTTTATTACTTTTCACATTTATGAGGATGGACTGAAAAGGTAAAACTGCTTGAATGAGTAAAGAAATCTGTTTAATCCTCTGTCTTTGTGCTGAAGGTGTAGCAGGCTTTGCATGTTGGCAGAGCTCCACTGACTTCACCCAAGTTCTGTGTCTCGCCTGCATGCACCTCATTGCTGCATCAGAAGCAACCCTATGGATGTAAATGTCATCTCTTCTCTCAGCTCAACACATACATCGCCCTGTCTTCTAGCTTCTAATGGACTCACAACAGCTGATGTTGGCAAAGAATAAGATTCAGCACTTTGTTAGTCTGCAGAAATTGAGACTCTTACTAAACCAATGGTATCCTTCTCATCTGTCAGTAAGTCCAAGACCTGGCAAGCAGGAGCAAATATGCCAACTAGAATAGGTCAGGTTCTGCTGCTGAGTGTTTGTGTAACAAACCATGAAATGACCATGGTGGAGTTTGTCTAAGGAGATGTACAATTAGTTGATTTTTTTTTTTTCCCAAAGAGACCAAGACTAAGATCAGCTTGTAGAAGTTTAATAGTACCACAACCTTAGAGATTTTTACAGCTGTCTGGCCCTGCCTTTTCTTGAGCAAAACTATAAATATGAAGAAACCATAAATGTGTCTTAGTAGATAGATTTTTTTTTTCCAAATGCACTGTGATCCATCTCCTTTCTATTTTAAGGACAGATTTTTATCCACATGCTCAAGAGACATGGCTGAAGTCATTTGGACCTTGGACTCCCCTTCTGTCCAGGCCATTTAAGCAGGGAAAAATGTGATGGCAATACTTTATAGGAAAGATGAGTACAAAGGAGGGTACCATGAATCCTTTGTAACTGTCCATAGCCAGTAAGGTCTCTTTCGGAGCGTGTCTTGTTTAAATGATGTTCAGGATGTCAAACTAGTTAAGGTCTCTCTGCCCTCACCTCTTCAGTAGCTGAGCAGAACAACCTTCAAGTTATGCACTAGAGAATTGGAAACTCAATCTGGCTGCATTGTGAGATTAATTTTCCATCTGGGATTTGCACTCTTGCTATGTCAGCACAGGGGATCAGACTGTTCTGTGGCAAAGCACAAGCCTCTAGAGTCACAGTACTAGCTGTCTGAAATGCTTGAGGGTTTTTCACAATACACTTTTTGAAGGACATTGGGATCACTTAGTTGTGGGATTCAATGCCACTAGAACATATCTTTGCCACCCTGAGTTGGAATAAGTTTTATAACTTTCAGTACTGTGTCATCTTTCCTCCTAAAGATGTCTAGAGGAGCTTGTTCCTCAAAATTGGCCCTATCTGTCTAGTTTAACAAGACTCTGTTTGCTATATAGGCATTTCCAATAAGTTTCATATTATTATGGTTGACAGCAAAGACATTTTTCTTTATTCCCTTTCATTTAATTATGGATCTCAAATGGCAGAGGAGAGATTCTGTAACATTTATTAGTTTTATTAGCAATAGAAGCAATTGCTTCATTAACATATTGATTTGAGAGGCATCCCTGCCCATGGCAGGGAGGTTGGAGTAGACAATCTCTAAGGTCTCTTCCAGCCTAAGCTATTCTATGACTTTCCTCACCCTAATCCTAATTGGAATCCAATTCCTCCTCCTCCTTTGTTCAGCTAAGTCACAGATCCTCATTTCCACAATTTGTTGCGTATATACATATAACGACCATTCCCAACCTTCTTCTTTCTTGTTTTGAAGCAACTTTCACACCTACTATGCTTAAATATTTCTGAGGCACAGCTTGATACTAGAAATTGGACAGGGACCTGTAGAGAGAATCCATATGAAACTGCTTCATGGCTCTGTTTTATTTTTATTGGACAAGTGTCCACATAATGATTAGCAACACCACAGTTGTCACTCCTGAGGGAAATACAGGCAGAAAGCTAACCAAAGAAACAGAAGCAGCAAATTTTTGCACAAAGGTACTCCTCCAGTTGAGGATTTAAAAAACACTGAAGCACCACAAATAGGAACTGCTGTGCTTCTATCATGCTGTGCCTTTAAGTGTGTGTAAGCAGCAGAAGTGAGTGGGATTGTTGTTTTTCACAAGTGCAGTTTACAGCTGAGAATAATTTACAGGGGATATACTCAATGTGTAGTGTGCCAAGGGGGCTGCATTCCCCTGAGCATCACTAACTTTCAGTACTCAAATTGTGCTACATTTTGCCCCACGTTTGTGTGAGCACCTGCTACAAGTTGCTGTTTTCTGCATAGCTTCTAGATAAACCTTTGCTAGGTAGAAATTTTAGGGAGGAGTGTGGATGTGGATGCTCCGATAGGAGCATGTTATTTTATTGAGGTACAAAGTGAGAAGACAATGCAGTCCTTGCTAACAGACTTGAGGAGTGGTTAGATCTCTAACCATGTCACTTCTTTTGGAGCTTTGGAAGCACAGAGGATCCTCCAAGGGAAAACACTCTGTAAAGTAAACCAACTTCTAAGCAATATTTTTGTCCTCTCAAGATCTTTGCACAAGAAGAATATCTGGGGAGTGCTGTAGCATCACCTAGCTCCAACCTCTCCCTGACAAAACGTGTGGAGGATGATAGAGTCACATTTGGGAGGTCCCTTTGTTGCTCAGCCCTGTAGCTCAGAACTGAGATAAACACCTTGGGTATATGCAGCAAAATGTTCCTCAGCCTGGTGGTAGCCCTGTGCCAGACTCCTTTTGCTTGCAAAATCTCTACAAAGACTTGGGTTTTGCCTGATTTTCCCAGATTAGTGTTTCCCTATCTGTTCTCATAAAATGAGTGATTCCTGTTAACTTTAAGTAGTATAGCTATTGAATCCTGTATCTTTAGACTAGGCTGAGGGAAGCAGTGCTCTAGTGCCTTACAGCAGATAAATTGGCTGTGTGTTAGCCTCTAGGTTGGAAGCTGGCTCTTAGCTTAGGTGAAAGAGATGAGTAATGGCCCTAAAGATGCTAAGCTGTTTGAAGCCCCTCTGATAAATGGGATCTTTTTGTGATGAGCTATCCTCACTTTCTTTGACTGCTTGGTATAAAAGCTTCATATACACAAGCACATTACTCATTATTTACTGGTTGTGGCTGTAAGGTTGTTTAATTTTGCAACAGTCCCATCTAAGGGATGATTCTAGCATTGCATGGAAGGAAGACTAAGCAAGAGTTCCTATTCACTTGCTTTGTATTACTTTGCCCCTGTGGAAACACTGGACAGCCAGCACAGTTGCCAGAGTACACAAAATGCCAAATTGGTGGCTTTTTGGACATGGAAGTTCCACTCATACTGGAGCAGAACCAGGCATGGAAAGAGAATAAAAAGAAAGACAAGAAGGAAGATAGGTGTGGTGGAGAATGGGGCTGTTCTGGTTTTGACACTAAATACCCAACGTTCTCACCATCTTCCTCTTGCACACTGATATTGTTTATTCTTTCCTCTTGTATTCTTACCTTCTTCCTATTTGTGCTTCTCGTATTTATGTTTGGGGTTTTGTGGGGTTTTTTTTGTTTTGGTTTGGTTGTTGGGTTTTTTTTTACTTTTTGGGTTTTTTTCTCATGTGTTGATCTCTCCCTCTCCTCTCTCCCTCTCCCCTCTCCCTCTCCCCTCTCCCCTCTCCCTCTCCCCTCTCCCTCTCCCCTCTCCCTCTCCCCTCTCCCTCTCCCCTCTCCCCTCTCCCCTCTCCCCCTCCCTCTCCCCTCTCCCCTCTCCCCTCTCCCCTCTCCCCTCTCCCTCCCCCTCTCCCCTCTCCCTTTCTCCTCTCCCTTTCTCCTCTCCCCTCTCCCTCTCCCTTCTCCCTCTCCCTCTCCCCTCTCCCCTCTCCCTCTCCCCTCTCCCTCTCCCTCTCCCCTCTCTTTTGCCTGAGTCCTCACATATAAAAACCAAAGAGGAGGGGGTGGTTTATGCTCATTCCTTGCTGAATGCTCAGCTCTACTCTCATGGCTTGCAGGGCTTCAATGAAGTGTTGTGATATATCCTGTTTTATGGGTACAGCGTGGCCACACAGCACTGATTGGGGTATGCCAGTCTTCTTGGACTGGAAGAGGGAAGATTTTTGATGATACTGATCACAGTGCTAAAATAAACTGCCCTCCCCTAGCCAAAGGAATATGAGTTGGTGAATGCCAGCATTTCAGACCCGAAATGAAGGACATTGGCTAGGAAGCTAGCTGCCTAGGTTAGTTGTTCAAGATCTGAAAATGGCAAGTCTTTAAAAGCAAAGAGCCAGAAGAAGTAATTTATTTTAAAACAAACTCTGTCATGAGTCATTTGACTTCTTTTTTTTCTTGTACACATAGTTTATGTCTCGGCCCTTCTAAGGCCTGAGTAACATCTGATACTCTTTAGGCTGAGCGGACTCTAATAGGAGTAGGACCCTGCTGCCAGTTACAGTGCACCACTTAGAACGCCATTTAATTCGAGTCTCGTGTTTACAGGCTGTAACTATGACTTATTTGTCATTTTAATGGTAATAGAAAAGATTGTTTGTCTGTGATTCTGTCCCAGCCATGCTGTTGAATAGGTCTGTGTCCTCAGTAGCACCAGAGAAGTGGCCTGAGAGGGGCTTTTACTTTTTGCCTTGTTCATTTTGCTCATGTGCAGGTCAGGAAGCATGAGTGGGGAGGCAGTTTTCTTACCATCCCTCCAAAGCACTACCTCAGTCTAACATACCAGCAGAACATTGCTCCACGTTTCTCACACAGTTTGCAGAGAGGCCTCGTGTAATTTTAATTCCCTTCTATTTTAAAAGAGCCAACACCAAAGTGTGCACTGTCTGCACAATACAGCTTTGCCTTTTTAGCCACTTGTCTTTTGTAGATCCACTCCATTCCTTTGTCTCCTCCCTTCTGCTCCCAGGATTTGTTTAAATTTTTTTACCTATGCTTCAGGTGCAAAAATAGTTAAGGTGTATGAATTCTTCAAGTCTTCACTGCTTGTCCCAAGGACTGAAAGGAGAAGGTGAAACACAAAAGTCAGAAAAGCTTTGTCCCACCCCAGAGCTCACAGTGAAAGTGCTCAAAGACCCCAGGCAGCATCCCTGGGCAAGGCTAACCCTCAGCACCCACTATTGACAGTGGCTGCACCTTAATTAAGCAGCATGACTCTTGTTCCCTCTAGTGGCTAATTGCACAGGAGCTGTTTCACACCAGCATTTCATTTAGCTGCCTTTGGACATCCCTGCTTAGTTGTCCTCCCAGCCACGGTTTTTGCTGTGTTCTGTAACTTTCCCAGGTTCTCCCAAGGATGGCATTTGTTGTTCTTTTGATTGTGACTTCAGAAAGCAGGAAGATGTCCTGTGGGTGGATCCAGCACAGAAAGGGGGTTTGGAGTTGGAGAGGTTTTGGCACATACTTGTGCACGTGGTGTGTTTTCTCCAGCATTAGCAGGAAGGGTTAAGGGAGCAGAGCTTTTCTTTGTTTATCAGCATCCCTGTTCCCATTGTAGCTCCTCAAGTATGAACAGACAGGAATGTCAAGAAACGTTGAACACCTCAAATCAGCAGGCTTGTTTAATGTCCTTGAGATAAGAGCTGAATTGCCTGGCTTTACAGATCAAACAAATGCTACATAAAATGTGGTGTAGTATTTCTCAGTGACAGAGTAAAAAGAAGCTGTATTTGCCAATGTAGTTCTTATTTAGCAGGCTGGTAATGGGAGGCAATGGGTGGATTGGGTGACACAGTACTAATTCAAATCCAGCATAAACTACTCTACTCCCAAGTTCTTCTGAGTTTACCTCAGTATAAAAGCAGAATTTTGCAATAAGAAAATAATCTGCGTTGCCTAACTTGAGAGTCAGAGCACATGGGGTTTAGTCCCAGCTTTGCCACTGTGACTTTGGGCAAGTTGTTCACCTTTGTTCTTCTTCCAGCTAGTTTGTGAAGCACATCTAGTGATGTTTATGTACTTCAGAGTTACATTAAAGGTGACAGAATGAAAGGTGCAAAACCAGAAAAAGGTACCATGATGCTAATGGTGAACTAAAATAAGAAAGAATGGAAAGGACAACAGAGTAACAACTCAGTTGTACATAATCGGAACATCTTTTGACTTCTGAGTGGGAAAACAACAAACTGGTTGCAGTTCTAACAGATGATTTTATGTGTGGTCATTTTCATTGCTGTGTATGTCAGAGGAGAGATGGCTGCTGTAGGATGCCATGACTGCAGCTCTGAAGCCTGTATCCATTTTCAATATTTACAGCATTCATGACTTTTATAGGCTGTGTTACACATTTACAATGAAATGCACTTCATAGGCAGAATTCTTGTTTTCAGAAAATATTTGGGCAGGAATGGGAGACCACATCCTTGAAAGCACAACTTCACTCAGGGTTTGTATTGGCAGTTCCTTAGGAACAACAAAGGCTCAATCAGGACCAGCATTTTGCCTCACAAGCTTGCAGCTCCAGGTACCTAGTGCTGCATCTAACACACTATGGAGACTGGGTGCTCTTCTTGCTCAAGTATGGAGCCTTCTGAACTTCAGTATAAGATATTTCAGTTGTCTTCAGACAAGTGAAGGAGTCGGAAACCTCTGAAAATCAGCTGCTATCCTTTTTGACTGCAGTGGGATCAGGGTTAGCAGAACCAACAGATGCATCTTGCACTGCTGAGTGTTTTTTGATTTGCATCTGAAACTGGTTTGTGACAGGTCAGTAACTCAATGAATGTAATGTGAACCAGTCAGCAGGATAAGACCTCCTTGTTAGAACTGTATCCCTTTCCTTGCATGTCTGGGTTGTATTTGGTTAAATTAGGTTACTGAGTTATAGAATGGCCTGCATTCCTTCCAGTGCTGTGCAAATGAAATGACTGACAGCTTTTCAGTTGCACATGGCCCTACTGTTTCTTGGAAGAGGAGAGGACAGGATAAGATCCTACCAAATTTTTGACACATTATATAGGGAGAAAAGCTTGAGCAGGAGAAGACAGCTTCTTATCAAGCAGTTCAGCTAGATATGGTGCAATCTGCTTTGTACTCCAGTCACTTTGGTGCTGGAGCACGTCCAAAGAAGGGCAACAAAGCTGGTGAAGGGTCTGGAGCATGAGTCTTGTGAGGAGCAGCTGAGGGAACTGGGGTTATTTATCCTGGAGAAAAGGAGGCTGAAGGGAGACCTTCTGACTACAACTCCCTGAAAGGATGTAGGAGCCAGGGGGGGTCAGGCTCTTATCCCAGGTAACAAGCGATAGGACAAGAGGAAATGGCCTCAAAGTTGCACCAGGAGAGGTTTAGGTTTGACATTAGGAAATAGTTCTCCAGAGGTGTTGTCAAGCCCTGTAAGAGGCTGCCCAGGGAAGCTGTGGAGTCCACATCCCTTGAGGGGTTTTAAAACTGTGTAGATGTGGTGCTGAGGGACATGGTTTAGTGGTGGACTTGGCAGTGCTGGGTTAACAGTTGGACTTGATGACCTTAAAGGTCTCTTCCAACCAAAACTGCCCTGTGATTTTATATAGATCTTCTCAATTTATTCTAACACCAATCTAGAACAGGACAACAGGTAAGTGCACTTAGAAAAGCTGTGTAGTGAAATAGAGACTCTTCAGATAAAAGCAATTTAATTTCTCCCTCTCCATTCCAGACCTGTCACAGCCAAAGCCATACCTTTGAACAAAACCTTGGGGATTGCGTTTTTTTGTTTTAATAGATTTTCTGTATTAAGCAATTTCCAAAATAAAAAATTGCTGCTCATGGAAAATCAAAACAAATCTGGGATTTTGAGCTAGTCGAGGATTCGTGCAAGTAATGAGGCTGTACAAAAGGAGCATTCATCTTGAAATGACAGATAAGTGCTAAGGACAGGACTGCAAACTGTAAATATGTTAGCACTTTAGGCGAGAGCACAGCTTCAGCACTTGTTAGACTTATCAGCTGCTGTAAACAATATGGATCTTTGAAATGATCTCTGCCGAGATCTCAGCACATTAGATAATGATATAGTTGTTCGATTTTGCTTCTTCTGTTTTGTTGTGTGGGGTTTTTTTTTTCCTTTTTCAGAAAGTCCTTTCTGCAAAGAATAGGCCCATGGTGCTGCCAGCACACACACTTAGCTTTCTCCATGAGCAGCCCCGGCGAGGGCTGCAGAGTCCCTGTGGGGAGCAAAGGACAAGCCTGCAGAGCTGGGCTCTGCCTTTCCCGATTTATGCAGGAGTGAGGAACAGTATGTGCAGCTGTGGAATGACTTTCCTCTCATGCCTGTGCCTCTACCCAAGGCTAGGAAAGGCTCTTTGAGGTCATCCAGGCTCAGTTCACAGTGAGGACGCTGCTTCAAGTCTGATTTTAAAAGGCAAACCGTTTGTGTGGTGGCAGCAGTTTCCCTTGTGTAGCTTTGCAAAGGGTTAACAGTGATCCTTTGCTGTAACAATGGAGGGTTTCATGTTGTGAAAACTGCATGCAATAGAAATTAATTTGAAACCAATAAATCCACTTTGCAAAGGGTGCTATAAAAAGCTTGCATACCACCATAACTCGCAAACGCTTGCTGACCTCGCCAAGGTTCTGATTGGTGACCTACAAGTGAAAAGCTCCATGAGCCATTTGAGTCTCTGCTATTCATCTCTTCTCTCAGCTTGCTGTCTTTAAATAAAAGGACAGATCCTCAGCAGCAGGAATTGGCTCATGTCTTAGAATCAGCTGAGTTGTGAAACACAAAGTGTTTTTTCTTCAGTTGTGTCCCACATTGGCCAAATTTCTCTCCAAAGTGTTTGATATTAATCTAGTGGTGTTACTGAGCCTCATGGGATACATGAGAAACTGAGGTGCAAGAAGACTTCTGTGACTTGTCCAAGATGAAAATTTAGGAGCCAATGTAAGGAGCCCTCCTTACAATCCCAGCAGTTGTGCTGGGAAGAGCTTTTCCCTGTAAGAGCTTCAGGAGCAGGGGGTTAGAAGTGTCTCATTAATGTGCATGAATGAGCCAAGTTTGCTTGGAAAGTGGAGCCACAAGGTGCAGTTCACTGGAAGCTTCTTAAAACATGGGAAGTGGGATGGGACAGCAGAGTAAAAGTAGAAACGGTGACAGGCTGGGTGTTACGAGAGCATCCTTGTGGAGAGATTTGGTGCTCCTTTCCTTTCCAAGCTTATAAAAAGGCTCACCCAGTCCTCCCACCTAGACAAAAGTTGGAGATGGGAATATGGAGACTGCCTAGTGTGCTCTTCTCTGAAGGATCTCAGCTTTAAAGATAAGCCCAGGGGCAGGATGGTGCTATAGTAGATCTCAGGCTGTGAGCCAGCTGAGCTCTGCTACCACTGGTGATGACTCACTCACATGCTAACTGCACTTTTACATCTAGCTGGTGTGTTTTCAGACAGACCCAGCCATTGTTTTGGACATAGTCAATTATAAAATGTGCTCTTTTTCTATTTGCCAGATGAATACAAATGGTTTCTTAGAAGATCTCCTTAGGAAAAAAAGATGCCTCAGATACCTTTAAAAATTCTTGCTGGCAGTGCTGGGTAGCAGGTTGAGATTTGCTCATTAAACAGATTGTGCAATATTTCTGTAATCAAAGGCTCTTCTATGGCTGGGGGCAGGTGGGGATTACCAGCCCTTGGGTTGGGGTTTGCGTAGGGAAATATCAGGCCTGACAGACAGCTGCAGTAGTGATGAGTGTGGCTTTCAACGATTACCAACAAGAACAGTTTCTTCCCATTGAATTTGTGTAAGTGGGTGTTGAGAGCTTCTTCTAGGTAATAAATGTAATTGCAACGTACAGAGAGGTTGTGTGTGTAGAGGTTCCTGCTTACAGAAACTCCTTAATCCTAAGGAAAACTTTATTTGCCATTCCAAATGATCTCCAAGAGATACAAGCCAGGCTTTTTAGGAGCAAGGGGAGCAAAGCAACTACTCTGATACGACAACTACATTTTCCTCTCTGAATTCTGTGTCTGCAGGAGTCCCACAGTTCAGGTTGAGCTTCTCCCTTGCTGCTGTTAGAGCATATTTGGCTATACTTTGACTATAGTTTGCCCATGGAGCATATTTGGCTACAGTTCAGCCATCCCATCAACCAGACCAAGCCTCCCAGCTTTTTAAGGAATCAGGAGCTTGCTGAAAATTTGTAGCAATGTGTATCCAGCATTTAAAGTGTTTATTAGGAACAGCACTGTTCTTAAAGGGCAGTCTTAATGGAGGAAGAGCAAGAGAGCAGCAGCTTCTAGTAGCAGAAAATCAGAAGAGTAAGAAAGCAGCAGCTTCTAGTGGCAGAAGATCAGATACCACTGATTTTCAGACCTTGAGAACAGAGGGTGCCCCATTTTTAACAAAATATGACAATATCATCAGCTCATCAGTGTGCCTCGCTTCAGCTCTCACTCAGTTTAGTCACTTCTAGCCTCTAATTGGGGGAAGAAGAATACTTTCTGGAACAGTGTGCTAGAAGAGTTTGCTAACTCCTTGTCTGTACCAGTCATGGCAAGGAAACCAACTGCCCTGCCATAGACAAATGTCCTCTCGGTGCTGTGCTTCACAAGGAGAAATGGCCCTGCAGTCCCATCCTAAGCTGAACAGATTTTTCATTTCTTCCAGGTTTTACTCTTTGCCAACTACACTCTGGATAGCTATAAATTTACTGCTTTTAGTGATACTATTTTTTTTGTTGTTGGAGATGGGATGTCTGTAAGGCCATTGGAAAGGCTTTCTTCATATTTCAATGCAATTTTACTCTCCTTTTAACATCTCAACCTTCTGCTGGTTTACAGTAGTGTAACACTGGGGTTTTTTTAAAGGTCTCTTGTTTGTTTGTTTTTTTTATGAGCCCTTGTCCAGAGTAATTTCCCAAATGCAGCCCAGATTGGGTAAAATGTAAGCATATTTCTGAGGTATAGATTTATTATTTGTTTTTAAATAAACCACACATCAGATTAACTAGATAAAAAATAATCCCAAATCAAAACTCACAGCAGGGATTTCCCTCATTAACCTCAGGCAGACACTGGAGCATTGCAAAGACTGTATTTGAAAGATGAGGGGGAAAGGAAAATCAGTCAGTGTTGGAAATGGGGAAAGAATAATTAGATGGAGAAGAGTGAAACGTTGCTAATGGTTTGCATTTCTTGATGGAGTAAGCCTAAAGCAAAGTGTGGGTAGAAAGTCATTTTATGACAAAATCCCCCCAAAATGCTAAAACCCATTGAGTGGGGAAATGGAGAGACCTGTGCAGATTAATTAGATTGGGAAAATGTTTTGACAGCATGAGTGAACATATGGAAAGAATTGAGAGAACCTGATCCAGTTCCCTGTGTGTAAATGATGCCTTAGCCATAGCTCATAAAGCAAATACAGATGAAAAAAAAAGGGGAAAGGGAAAAAAGCCTCTTTTTCTATCCCCTCCCCCCAGTAAACCCCAGTCCATTGCCAGATGGCAAATAAAAGTTTGAACTCGGTGACTAAATGTGAACAGAGCTCAATGTTCAATGTGAATATGAAAAGAGATCAGCTGAATAAATCTGAGTTTTGCACCTTGGAGGAAGTGGTGCAGTTCAGCCAAATATTTTGTCAAATCCACAGCCCAATGTCAGGATATCCTGTGCAGATGCTTGCTCTTCAGCTTCTCTGCTTTGCCCTCCCCTGGCCAAACGGCTCCTGCCTTCCGCCCAGCTCCTTTCTTTTGTCGTGCAGGTTAGTGTGGGAGCATGCACCTGCCCTGCCTGCCCCAAAGGTTTTACCACTAAAACTGAGGGTAAAAGCGTTAGGACAGATAATGCAAGCAGAGGGTGAGAAGGAAGCTGGAGAAGCCAAAGAGCTCATTCCAGGTTATGCTGGGGAGCAGTGCTCCCAGGCTTAGTTTAACACCAGCACAATGAGCTGTAGTGCAGTGCCTGTGTTGGGATCTAAAGCAGGACTCTGCTCTCATGACTCCCAAGTGAGCTTGCTTTTCTATTAAGAGCTGCCTGCAGCACAGTATTTCCAAGCCTTAAAAGTGGGTTAAATGGATATATTTTCATGTGGTTTATATGAGCCTATTGTGACAGTGATGCTGTATGTCAACAAACTTCTTCCACCTCAGAAGAGGGAGAGGGACATGTGCCTGGTCCAGTCAAGGAGGCTTCTCTTTGGTAAGGAAGCTGCCAGCCATGGCATTGCCATCCATGATATAGGACAAGGAAGGAGGCAGTGGGCTGCAGGCTGTAGTGGGCAGGCTGGGCAGAGGTCTGTGCTGCTGTGATTGCATCTTTGCAGCTCTCTTGGATCTGCATACACAGAGGTAGTGAAAGGGCACACGCTACAGAAGCTCATGTCAGGGTAAGCATGGCTAAGGGTAAGCATGGGTAAACCAGGCCCCAGCTCTGGTGCACGCTGCTTAGATGTTGCCCACAGACTGTTGATTCATGGCACCCAGTGCCAGCAATCTGTGAAACTGAAACAGGAGATAAACACTTGGGCACTTTCCATTGCCTGGGTAAGCTGAAACCCCTGCTAAGCTGTCAAGTTTGCATCCAAGCAGTTTTGGGTGCTAAGAGCTGCCAGCAACGGAGCCCTCACAAAGCAAACTGCTTAATTATTTGATGGTCAAAGGCAACTCGAGGGAGCAGAGTCAAATCAACAACAAACCGACCTATATTTAGTAGCAGTGTGGCTGGAGCTTAGACCCAAACATAGTTTCCAGCTGATAGATGATGTGGCAATCATAGCTGACCCTCATCCCATTCTAAATTTGGTCTGTGGAACAAGCAATTAATATCATCGCTAGCACAACGAGCTACCCTTGACAGCAGCTGCAGTGCCACTGCTGCTCCTCTTATGGCTTTGTCTGTTGGCTGACCAGCCTGGCTGAAGCACAAGTTCTGTGTGGCACTGAGCTACAGTGGCCACAGCCTGTCTGACACTCAGGCAGAGTAAAAGTAGGTGCTCTGGAGGCAGAGGTGGTGTCATGCCCTTATCTGCCCTTGTCTCCACTGTTATGGGATCTACTTCCCGTTTTTTGCTGTCTCTGGTGCTAAGGAGTGAAAACCATGTTGTAGAGGACAGGTTGAGTGATCTGCACTTCAGTGAGCCATAGGGGGCTCCAGGGACAACCTGAGAGTTTACAGTCTCTGCCTACAAGCCAAACCAAACCTGGGAGACAACAATGGGTGCAGCCTATTTCAAAGGGAGGTAACTGAATATTAAAAGAGCAAATTGCATGTCCCAGGTAATCTGGGGGAGTCTGTTGCAGACTTTATGGATCGTAATTCAGCACTTGAACCAGACAACTACCTTGTCTCAGTGCTGGGGATCCATCCAGTTGACCTCTTAACTGAAGTTGAGTGTTTTAAGGTAGAATAATGATTGGCTTCTTCTAAGCTACCTGTCTGATTTCCTTCCACCACTGGAACGGTCTTCCACAAACAGTTACATGAAATATTGCTGAGAGATGGACTGGTGCTCTTAGTATGGATAGCGAGACTCAAAAAGCCAGTGACTGCTCCTGGAAGACAGAGCTGAGCTCAAGTCCTGAGCTGGTGTCCTGCTGGCTAGACTTCCATCCTCTTCTCCCTCTGTCTCTGTAGTCTCACATACAGACACAGACAGAAACACTCTGTCTCTCTGAGGTTTGATACAAGCACAGGAGTATATGTTGGAACAGTGCAAAAGAAAAATACAAGCTTGTGTGAATTTTTCCACCTTTTCACTAAATGAATGAAAGCCAAATTTTCACACTTTGGTCTTAGGTGTGAAATTTTTGCTCAGCTCTAATATTTATCCATAATGTGTTTTTAAAACTTGGCTCATTCCATTCAGAGTACCACAGAGAATTGAGTTACAGAATCTGGGCTTTGTGCGTGCTGCCAAGATCTACCCCTATAACTCAAACAAATTTAAAGGGGGGGTGGGGAGGGAACCACTAGAAAAATATTGTATATGGTCCATCACATGCTTTCTTCATGCAGTCATATACCACTAAAAAGTAATGTTCTGCTAGGGCTGCGTTACATAAATACATTCATGGAACTCCCTTAAGCATAGATAAGATGAATTTTGCATCTCCAGGCTCTCGAGTAAGCAGGCTCTAAATAAAGGCCTGTAAGGGGATGGCAGCCTTGCTCACGGTCCGTAGAAAAGTTTAAAAGCGTTTCTAAAAGATCAGCATTTCAAGAAATCTATTTATTCCCCTCAAATCCAAATATAGCTCTGCCTAGACTTCTTAAAACGATGCTGGTTATCATCTGTTAGTCTCAGCTATCGTGTGTGGAATAGAGATGAGAGAAAAGCTCTGCACTAGTGAGAAGGGTAAAACTTATTATGTATGGCATTATTTACTGTAGCTGTTAAGAGGACATTGAAGTGTGAGGTCAGTCCCTTTGAAGGTACTTAAACACCTGCTGAGCTTTGCAGATCAGAACAGTTCTGGTGGGGAAGAATGGTACTACATTTCTGCTCCTACATTTCTGTCTACTGTGAATGGGGCAACTTTTCAATTATTTTCCTTTGGTGCTAGATCTGTGAAAGCAGAACAGTACAAAACATCCAGGACTGAGACTGGCCTGAGTTGGGAGTCTAAGTGTGGAGTTCAGGGTAATAACGGTGAAATTCGTCTTCGGAGCAATTTGTGGCTCAGAAATTGAGACTGACCTTGATGTCTCTCTCAGGAATACATGAAGCACATTTGCTGGTGCAGGTTGCTCACTATGCTTGGCTGTAAAAATGGTGACTTTTGATCACTTGGCTTGTACTGGCACAGTAAAAATTAATGTAATTTTCTCCTTTTGCATAAGTACTAATACGGTGTGAATTTGGGAAGAGGAAGAATAAGCCATGCATCTCATTCCAGCTTGTTCTGAGATTCCTGAATGAGTTGCAAGTTATGATGCAAAACTGGCTTGCAGCAAAGCTATTTTTCACCCTTCCTATTTCATTCTTGGTGCAACAGAACCACAGCTGTCACTGGGCAAGCCATAAACCAGCAGCATTCCCAGGCAAAACTTGCTTCGTTTGCATTTGGGTAGCCCTTTAGTTTTCATGCTGCCCAAGGATCCTTCCTCCAGGAGCTGGTGCACTGTCACTGGAGCACGGAACATGGCCCAGTTTGGTGAGCTTTGCAGTGTGCTTTTGTATGTGCAGGCCAAATGGGTTCAGCCACTGAAATAGTACAGCAGAGCTTTAGATGATGTGGGATGGTTTTCACTGTTAGAAAGTACAGTAGGTAAAAGTCTGCATTTAGAGTTGTCAAAATGAGTAAGTGGGGAGAACACAGCTGGGAAACTGCATTTGTGCTCAGAAGCCTCATCCATTTAACTTCAGAAAAAATTTCTGAAGTGTCTAAATTAAAGCAAAAGCCCAAATTCTAAGGGGGCTGAAGTTGACATCTCATTAATTTCAATGGGATTTTGTTACTTGATATCTTTACCTAAGGCTGATGTCCCTAAACCTGAGTCTCTTTTCACATGCTGCTAAGGCCTACATCCCATTAATTTTCAGTAATGCTCAGCCACGTGAGTCCTTCGGTCCCTACTGAATCTCAGCGTAGGGGACTGTTCACAAGTGGACTCATCTGCCTTGGCCCCCTCTGTAGGTCCAAGGAAGATGTGCTGCTCTTGTGGGATGTGCAGGCGTATGCTGGATGCTCTGAGGCAGCCCTCGCAGAAGCCCACTGGGTAGGGAATTGGAGAAGCCTGGTCTCCCAATCTAAAGCTCACCTCTGTAAGCACCTTGGGTAGATTCCTGATGCCAGGTCTAGATGCTTTTCTTGGTGTCTCCTGGCATGATAGAGTAGCTTTTCTCTTCCATTACTGAAGGACCAACAATTTAAATTTCTAGCTGTTATATGCTGTGTTGAACTAGGGTTTCTCTAGGAGATAAGAGTTTTCCCTGGGTTCCAGAAAGAGCTTTTCTGGGAGATTGACCACCTGTTGAGAATACTCTGCTGTGGCACTTGGGCACTTGAAGCCCAACACCCTGGTGTCTTCAACTTAGCCCCTAACCCAGATCATGCTGAAGAATAGGTTTCAGCCACCAGTACCAAATGAATTTGAATGACTACTGACCTTCCAGCAGCAAAATGGCACCTTGCTCTAAAGTCTCAGTAGGCCTTGGAGAACTTGATTCCCTGGGCCTGTGTTTCTTCTGTCCCAGGCAGGGTAACTCTGTCTGTGGTAAGCAGAGTGTTTACTGGCTTGTATCTGTCTCAGCTTTGACACTCTAACAAAAGGTTAGGCATCATGAATGCATCCCTTTATTTCTGCTCCACAGTGCCTCTCTTTTTTTTCTGTGTAAACCCTTCACTTGCCTCTTGCCCAGCCTTTAGAAATAATGATCAAATGTGAACTTTCAGGGTTTATTTATAGCATAGCCTTTATGGAAAGAGAGAAAAGAAATGATTAAAAAGCAATTTTACAAAATATTTTGTTTTAAGAGAGAATTCATTGTGTTTAACTCAGTGTATTCATTGTGCTGTCTAGACTGGCAAACAGAGAAGAGAAAGCATCATTCAAATTACGATTGTGAAATTCTTGGTGACTGGAATTAGGGAACTGGATGTCAACCCTCAAACAAACTATTTCTGAACAGCAGTATTATCACTTTGCTATATTTAAGGCTTTGTTGGAGACAGAGCAGTGTGCAAGGTTGATCTGATTCAGTAAGGCCAGTCTAATGTTCCTTTGTTTCCGATTTCATTATAAATTCATACTTTCAATGTTTTGTTCCTCTTTGTGCCCAGAAAATTGTTGAAAAGACTCTCCTCTGGGAGTAAAGTTTTTGTTCAAACTAACAATGACCAAATGGACTTTTTAAAAACCAAACAAAACACACATCCCCACTCAACCAAAATGCAAATAGAGAGGGAATCCATGTAGGATATTTTTGAGCACCATAGAATGAGTGAGCTGGTGCAAATTGCTGGTTGTGTATTTTTTTAACATGTTATTCCACATTTCTGTGGTAGTTGGTGAGAGACTTCAGTGCTGTGAATTCTCCAAAACCTGTGTATTTTCAGCAGATTTTAAAAAACAGACATATTTCAGCTGATGAGCCAGGAAAACTGCTTTGGCATCTTCCTCCTTACCTGAAAGTGGAGAGATGAGTGAACCAGCAGAAGAATCACAGAATGGTAGGGGTTGGAAGGGACCTCTGCAGTTCAGCTAGTCCAACCCCAAGAAGATAAGGAAGGCCTGTTTCCTAGTTTAGATCAGGCCTTGAAGGACATGTTTTCCTTTGGGGACCTTTTTACCCTGTCCTGCTCCCAGCCCCAGGGGTACAATTTTGCCTTTTCCATCTACCCAACAGAGGGTGGGGGGGCCTCTGTGCCAGGGGTTTCAGGTTCAGGGAGATCTCACAGGGAGCATAGGAGGCTTTCACCAGCCTTATGCAGACTTGGTTTCACTCTTTGAAGACCACTGACTGTTCTGTCTTGAACCCGCCTGGGGAGACCTGGAGTTAGATGAATAACAGCATGAAAATAAAACCTGTCTGGAGATATGTTTATCTCAAAAGCCTGGCTTATTTCCCAAAGAAGCAGGAATGTGTTTTGCAGCCCTGGAAGTTGTAAGCGGCCCCAGAGTAAAGCAGAACTTGAGCGTGTGGATTACTTAGAGCAGAGCAGAACAGAACACATGCTGGGAACAGCACTGTTTGTGTCCTGTCCTCCTAACACTGCCCAGGACAGGGAAGCAGCAGCAGCAGCAGGCAGAGCCTCTGTGTGCACAATGAGGGTGAATAGCAAAGTTTGGCCTTGCTTTTAATTTTTTTTTATGTACCTGTAAAAAAAAAAAAAAGGAAAGTTCTAGGATGTTCAGACCCTGTAGAATGTCTTGGGGGTTTTTTTGTGCAGTATCTCCAGGGCAGATGAAAAGGAGGTGTAAAGCAGGGAGCAGAAAGCAAGGTGACTCTGTTAGTGAGTGCTTCAAGGAGCTGTGCCTTTGCCATAAAGACACAATACTGTCTGGGGAAGCAGACTTGGTTGTAACAGAGGGAACTCTTTTTTACCCTCAGGGTTCCTTTTATCTGTGTCCTTTCAGGGTTTTTTTGGTAGCTTCTAAGTCAATCTGTCTGCGTAAAGGGCTATAAAAGATGGGCTATTGTAAACAGGAACAATGCTTGATCTGGTATCACCTGTGAAGGAACAGGGAATAAAGTGCTAACTTTTCTTATGGGGAAAGATACCGATCTTTCCATGCCACTGTTTTAATCTGGCTGGTGTGTGGAGGGTCTGTGCCAGCAGGCTCACGTCCCAAGGACAAGAACACCCTATCTCACTGGAAGTGTTATTTCAAGGGTGTTTCTTGGGGAATCAAAGTACAATCAACTTCTGCACACATGAAAGAGTATGGGCAAAAGAGTGCACAGAAATGCTCCCTGCTTCTTTTATCAGAAGCATCACTGGCAGTGCTTGTCACTATGGTAAAGCCACAATTTCAGCCAGCAATAACCCCCTGAAGCTGACAAATGTAGAAAGTACCTGTGCCACACTCCAGTAGCACAGCTGGCTTGTCAGTATACAAGGATGTGTTGATGCCAAAGGATGAAGTAAAGAGGCACAGAACATGCCAGGTAATGATGCAGGTTCAGCCAGGAGGCAGAGATGGGACTGCCTGCTGCTCTGGCACATGGGTGGCATCCCAGGTACTTTGTGTTTACTCCTGTGCATGGGAGGTGGCTGCATGGGCATCCCAGGTACATCCTGGCATTTAGGCCACGATCATACTCTTTAACATACGGGAAACGGGACTAGAAGATGCTGTTCATCTGGCTGATCCTCAGCCTGCCTGCCTGCCCTGGGTGGCTGAAAGTCTGCTTGCATTGCTCATCGAGTTCTAGGAGATCCTCAGCTGCGAAATGCTGGATTAGTGGAAAGCAAAGACTTTCCTACAACAGATATTGGCAGCCTGTAAAATCATCCAGCCCTTTTAAGTATCTAGCTGTGGTAGTTGACCAGATGCTTTCCAGCAGCAGCGCAGACTGACTGTTCTCCAGGGGTCATGCTGATATTCTCCCAGTGCTGGGCTTTAGGCAGTACCATTAGAAGAGATTTAGGGTCCTGTTTGGGAACTATGAACACTGATACTGATTTAGTCAGACACCACTTCTTCAGTCCTGATCTTTGATGTTTTAGCATTGTTCCATCTGAAAGCTATTGCTTTAATGCTCCTGGAGAAAAAACTTCCACTGAAAACAGCCTGTGCCTGCTGCCTCCACTCTTGCCTGAGACACTAATCATCTCTGTTAACATCAGTGATTACTGTCTCGTTCCAAGGGGACTCTTCAGGAGAATCCACAAAAAAATCAGAATCTCACAGAGATCAGGGAAGGAACCAAATTATTTGGTCCTTTCTGTATGTGACTCTGCCCCAGAGACTCCTTCTGCAGGGGAGATCCCTTCATCTGATTTGTTTTGACTGAAAGCAGAGTGGAATCAAAGTCTGTCTCTTACACTTTTATACTGGAGTGGGAGGGCAGCTGTGGGCTCCATAACAGAACTTTAGCTTCTGGAGCACACTTGAGTGCTCCCTTGCTGGAGGGAATTGGTACTTGAAGAATGTGATTAAGGGATCTCCTGTGCAGTGTCATTTTCTTTGCGAAATCTCCCCTCTGGGGACTCAGTGTTTAACATTTCCTTTGCTTAGTGTAAATAACAAAAGATAAGTCTGTTCTGCCTTGGACTCCCAGTAAGAAATAGGAACAGATTTTGGTTTACTGAGGGGTCTGCAGGACTTTGTTCTCATGACTACTATATAATGGGATTGAACATATTTTATGCCATCTGGCCCGTTCAGCCGAAACAAAATACATCAGTAATGTTCCAATTGGTTTTGAAACATCTTGTTCTTGTCAAAAAGTATTTTAAACTGAAACAGGCTTTTCCAGTTTGTGTTTGTCTTTTCCTAGGAGGCCATGGCAAAAATGGGGAAAATCGGGAGAGTCGTGCGGCCTACCCAGGAGCATAAAAGGTAATCCTGACTTTGGTGTGTTTCTCTGACAATGTACTGATAATGAAGCTGAGGTCTGCTTCTACATCCCTGGATTCAAGCCCTGCTTGAATGCAGCAGTATTTCTCACCCAGACTTTTTAAGGATTGTGTGGGCCTCCAGCTCTGTAACCTGGCTGGGGGCTGTCTTTCCCGCTCTACTGAGCACTGCTGAAGCTGCACCTCAAATACTGGGTTCAGTTTTGGGCCCCAAGGGCATTGAGGTACTGGAGGAGGTCCAGAGAAGGGAAGGGGAGCTGGTGGAGGGTCTAGAGCAGGTCTGGTGAGGAGCAGCTAAGAGACCTGGGGTTCTTGAGCCTGAAGAAGAGGAGGCTGAGGGGAGACCTCACTGCTCTCTACAAATATCTGAAAGCAAGTTGGAGCCAGGTAGAGGTCAGGCGCTTCTCCCGAGTAGCAAGTGACAGGACAAGAGGAAATGTCCTCAAATTGCACTGGGGAAGTTTAGGTTGGATATTAGAAAATACTTCTTCCCTGGAAGAGTTGTTGAGCCCTGGAACAGTCCCCATCCCTTTGAGGGGTTTGAAAGCTGTGCAGATGTGGTGCTGAGGGAAATGGTGTAGCGATGACCTGGAAGTGCTGGGTTAAGGGTGGGACTTGATGACCTTAAAGGTCTTTTCCAACCAAAAGGATTCGGTGGACTGTATTTGCTATCAGCGGGATGTCTGCCTTGACCATGGGCAGAGACTTTCTTGGTAGCCTGACAGATGCACTGAACGGGCCAGAAACTGCCGTGAGGCTCATAGAGCCCTCAACTCCGGGAATGTTTCGGGCAGGACGGGACCTGTAGCAGTCAGGCAACCTCCACTGCCTTTCCGGATCCCCCCTAAACGCCCCGGTGCGGGGGGACGCCGAGGCGACGCCCGGAGCTGGGGCTGAGGCTGAGGCTGAGGCCGCCGGGCCGCTCCAGCCCTCGGCGGCTCTCGGCGGGGCACCGGCGCCCCCTGGTGGCGGAGTGGCGCGGGGTCCGCCATCCAGCAGTGCTTCAGGAGTCGGGTGGGATGGGGGGGAATGGGAATGCCAGGGAGCCGGGTGCTCTCCTGCGCTGAGCCTCTGGATACAGGTGCAGCGAAGACCTGGTGCCTGCCTGCATGTATTACAGGGGATTTAAATCCCAACACCCAGGGCTTTGTTCAAATTAACTTTTCTTACACAGATTTTATGACAAGAAATATGAAGTGTTTCTGAAACTCGTGGAACACCAGAGAGAGTATCGTGCCATCATGAACAGCTTCTAACGCAGACTCATGGCATCTGGGAACAACAGGGATAATGAATTTACAGATACTTGTGATCAGGGTATTTTCTTCTTACTATACTGTCCATGCTAAGAACATACTTTTATCATTCAAAGTGTACATTTTAATTTTTAATGAGAAATAAAATGCACTCATTTCACTGTGAAGCACTGGGTGTTTTCTCTCAGTAACCCCTGCACCCCAGGGACAAGGAGTAACCATCTGCTCCAGCCAGAGAACCAGCTGCAGGTACCCCAGTGCCAGCGTTCAGACTGGCCACAAGCAGGAACAGCCCAAGGAACAGTGTAACTCATTTGGAGTTGAAGCCCTTTGCTATGCTTGTCACAGGTAATTACACCTGCCAGCAATACATGGGCCTTGCTGTTTTACTGTCTGCTACAGCTAAAACCTAAACATGACTTCCTTTGGAAGGTTCTGTGTGGGTATTTTTTAGTCTGTACTTCTTTGGTGGCTGATATTGGAGAATCACTTTGGCAGATATGCAGATTTTTTCCTTCATTTTCCTACTTTTTTTCCTGCCTCCATTCTGCAGCACGGTCCTTTTGCTAGCAGCATTTTTGTACCATTTTG
Source organism: Indicator indicator (assembly GCF_027791375.1). NCBI lineage: Eukaryota > Metazoa > Chordata > Aves > Piciformes > Indicatoridae > Indicator > Indicator indicator. The sequence goes on from NW_026539186.1 coordinate 447,406, forward strand.
TCTTTTGCAAGTAACTCAGTGACAGCAGGTACAGGGAACCCAAGGGAAAGACAAAGGGTTTCCCTTCTTAGACTTGCATCTCTCAAGGCTTGGAAGCCTTCCTGGCTGCCCACTGGCCACATCCAGTCAACTAAAAGCTTTTATTTGTTCCCAGGTGGTTTTGAAGGCTGCTCTGGGTAGCTTGTCCTACAAAGCTATTGCCAGGCTCACAACGACAGGTTATGGCATAACTAGGCTGTGGAAGGAGAAGAGTTTGGACACTCAGGTTGCATGCAACAGAAATGTTTCACCTCTGATAGTTACAAACTGTTTTGATCTTGCAAGATCCAAATATTGACGGTGCCTTCAATGAAGTTCTGACAGAAATTCTTTGTTTCTCTGCTGTTTTGTCTGTTACTTCTAAATGAAAGATACTATTCTGTTTAAAAAGCAAGGCCAGGGTCCCCACATGGGAACGGAAGAGCATATGCAGGTGAGCTATAACTCTTTTTTGTAGGTCGCTGATGAGAAACCCCTCTTCAAACTGTGAACTGCCACCCTGCTCACCTCACCCTGTTGAGCCTGTAGTATGTCAGAGAAACTACCTACAGCCCCTTTCCACAGAGGGAGTGTTCACAGAGATGGAGCCCATCTTTATGCACTTAGCTTGAGAGAAATTCCAGTCTTTAGTGTTGGCATTGGTTGTAATTCCCAGCTAAATGCAAACAGAAGTTACACAATAACAAAATTACACTTAAGAGAACTTGGAAAATAATAGTTTATGGTTTTCTTGGATTGTTTTGTTTTGTTTGGGTTTTTTGGGTTTTTTTATGTTAGTAGTCAGAACTCAAAAACATCTGGCAATTTTTTTAAAGAAACAATGCACTTCCTGCCTTGTAGTTCATGGAAAAGTAATTGTTGCCATTTCCAAAGTACCTATTGTTAAGAGAAACAGCTTGACAAGTTCAGGGACATAATTAAAGACAATGAAAGTTGATGGGAATAAAATGAAGAAACATCATAAAAAGGATATAGCAAGCAAGAAAACAACTGCAACATATTGGTATATCATAGCTTACAGTAAAACATGGCAGCTGAAAACATGTAGAATTAAAAAAACAGTTGGAGACCAGTGTATTGTGAACAATAAATATTCATCAATTTTAATGTACAATTCATATGTAAAAAGAATTCCACTGCCTCCACATACGCAGATTTGAAGGGATAGATGTGCAGGGCTGCCTGGCACTGTGTGTTTAACTCTTTGCAGCTCAACACAGACATACACACACAACACACACACGCAAACTTTCCATAAACTTCCTGCTCTTTCTTGTCATCATCATAAAACTGGCCATGGTCCCTCTGGCTGAACTGGTACCAAGACTCACATGGGAATCACGACGAGTGTATGAAGTCTGGAAAGGAAACCAACAGTCACACTGACTTCGTTGAAGTTTAGGTGCACAGGGGTTTAAGGAAGCTCTGTACCTTGCATGGGATTATAGAACAGAGCTGCGCAGAGATTTGTTCACATTTCTTGCATGAATTTTGTTACTGCTTTTCTCCCCTTGTAATACTTTCCTAGTTGCATTTTTGTTCCAAGCTAGTCCTAGTACCAGTTTCATATTCTCCGGTTTAGAACCAGGGCAACTCCTTGTGGAGCTGTAAACCAGTCTATGTTCCAGTGGATGTGTAATCAGCTGTGATAACAGAGCACTGATACAAGTTTTGTAATGATCCTGCCCAGCGTTCCTTGTGTTGTACAAGACTGAGAAAGTTGAAAAGTTTGCTGAGTTCTCAAATTGTAATTTTATTCACATTGAGCCAAGATGTAAAATATTAAAGCTCAAGAGTTCTAAATCTCCTCAAGTGCATGTTGACTGAGTTTGTAATTTTAAGCTCTGTTCATAACGTGAGGCATTTTCAGTTCAGGCACTTTGTATGGAGATAAGTTACAGGAAAATGCAGCATGAAGGAGTCCAGCAAGTACAGAGTGTAAAACTGGCTGCCTAAGCGCTTGCACGTCGAATCGCTTGGCCATGCCGAGCTTTGCTGAGTCCTGCTTCAGCCTTTGTCAGCAGCAGAATGACAAATCCATCATACACTGCCCCAAATCAAAGAGAAGCCTGTCATCACTTGATGAAGTTTGTCCAAGGAATCCAAGCATGAGTCAGTCAGGACTCTGACAGCACACTTGGAGCTGCAGAGCTGGCCATATTTACCCCATTAGATGCAATTTGCTGACAAATGTTGATCATGCAAATAAAAAGAAGGGAGACAACCACCATATGATCAGCTGTTCCAAGCATCCTACAAAGAGGCCCAGGCTTGGTGTCAAGTGGAGAAGACAAGGATACGATTGTTCCAAAGGAGCAAACGGCAACTCTTAGGAAAAAAATCCATAGGAGACCACCCCAGGTGAAGATTCCACGCAAGGCAAGGGTCAGGAATAACAGCATGTCATAGAGGTAATCTGCAAGCTAAATATTCAGAGGAGTTAGGCTGGTTTGCATCCTGATGCATGCAGTTCTTTCAGTTCAGTGTGTCCCTTAAGCACCTTTAGATTCAGATCTTTTGAAAGCAGAAGCTTTTTGTGCTGTCCAAATCAATCTACGTTCAATTATTTTGCAGTGTCTAAGGCAGACTTCTAAAAGGAATCCCTGCTGCCCCAGCACTTTGAAAAGCAAGTGTTATGCTTGACACTGAATCCTTTTGGAAACTGGCCCTAATAGCAGCACTGAGTGTATGCCTGTCTTTAAAATCTGGCATCAAGTGTAGGTTTGAATGCTTCAAAATTCTCCCCTTGATGTGGACAGGAACCATAGGACTGAGTGATTATTCCTCTTCATTAGTGCTACTTTGTTGGGCTGAAAAGTAATATTCTCCTCCACAGTGCTTAGTATATAAACTGAGATAGGCTCCACAGTCCTTTCAGGCCCCCTACCAGCATGTGACAGGAGAGGAAGATTTGCTTTGGTGTAATATTCTACACACTGTCAAGCATAGGCCTCACTTGTGCCTTCAGCCCTCATCTTTCACATATTTTCCACTTCCTGTCATGTCTCTGTACCACCTGGGACTCTAGCTTTACTAAAGTGCAGAGACAGTGTGACCTGTTCAAATTTCCTTTCTGTATTTCATCTCTCATTACTTTCTCCTCCCTGCCAGGATGACTGCAGGAGGACTTGTCTGGGCTAGGAACTCCCATGAAACACCTTTACTAGGTGCTGGACTGAGCAATGGATGGTAGCACTTCCACTGTGATATCAGCAATAAGTGCATGGAAGGGTAACTTATATAGTGATACAAACTAGTTCTCATTGCTGGGTCTCTTTCAGTCCTCTGTATTGTGCAGAGGTAGATCGAAAAACACTTACAAGTCGCGGCTGCCCTGAGAAGCGCTTGTTGTAATCTCTGATGTCATGCACAGTTTGGTCACTGGACTTGTGTTGCTTTTCACAAGAGATGCTGTCCAGGAGAACCACCTTCATAAGAGAAGATTGACAGGAGCAGGGTGTATTTTAGTCTCCCATAGAAAGGATAATGTACCTCTCCATTGCCTGTCTCCCACAACTGGACATTTGCCCAGCTCCAGCAGTTCCACAACAGGCAGAACACTTTCCTTTCATAACTTGCATCCAGCCTTCAGTACAACAGGTAGCCTCTGAGTAGGGTCATATGAGATGATGAACTTCCATTCTGTGTTTTATGGAATGTTATCCAACAAATTCAACAAATGGTACAGCAGTAAAATGCTGGAGGTCACAGAATCACAGAGTGTTAGGGGTTCAAAGGGACCTTGAAAGATCATCCAGTCCAATGCCCCTGCCAGAGCAGGATCACCTAGGACAGGCCACACAGGAACACATGCAGGTGGGTTTTGAATGTCTCCAGAGAAGGAGACTCCACAGCCTCTCTGGGCAGCCTGCTCCAGGGCTCTGTCACCCTCACAGTGAAAAAATTCTCCCTTATGTTCACATGGAACCTCTTCTGCTCCAGCTTGTACCCATTGCCCTTTGTCCTGTCGTTGAACATCACTGACAGAGCCTGGCTCCATCCTCCCCACAGTGCCCTTTACATCTTCATAACATTTCACAGAGTTGTCAGATATGGAGTGTGTCAAATGATAAATGCCAGGGGCTGCAGGGTCACTGAAGTCTGAGTGGGTTTTGAAATGCTGCAGAAAATCGGAGGATAAATAAAGTGGATTCTAAAAGCTCGAGCTTCTAATTTCATACCTTACCTTTTGTCTGCAGAGAGGGCAGGTTATTGCTGCTAGCCAGGGACTGTGCTTCCAGTATGTGATCAGACAGGAACCTACCAAATAATAAAAGTATAAAAAAAACCCCAAAACCAAACAAACAACAAACCACCTTAAGATACATGAAATATATTTGAGGATATTGAATGCTGACAAGGAAGTTATCAGAATTTATAAACTCTCTTTCCACAACTGCCTATGACATTGAATGCAATTTGTTACTTCTATTTTGATGTGTAGTTTTACTCTACAACATGACTCTGTCAAAATGGAGCCTTAGCTCTTCACCACTGGTATATACAGAGATACAGGGACCTTGTAGTGGAGACTGATTCACTTCCTTTTCCTCTTGATGGTGTCTTACTCCCGAGGCTCCCCAGACATGGTTGATGCACCTGGGACTACAGGCACCCCATGCAGATTCCTGTTTCTTGGTGCTAAGTATCATACATTGAGATATTTTCTCTGTTTGCTATTTTTTTTTTCTCTCAGTATATTTCATCTCTATTCTTACCTTCCTGGAACTGCACAGCTCTGATTGAGCAAGCTGCTCCATTCTTGATGATTCTTCCTACCCAGACAACTGCTAACCGATTTCCAAACACAACATCAGCTTCTCTTTATACCAAGGTCTCAGGTGTGAGAGAGGGCAGAATGTGGGGACAGGAAGACTAGATGGCACATGTAGCTGACAGCAGTGGTTGACATACATGAATGTCAGTGCTGGCACTAACAGCACAAACAGCAAAGCATAAGTAGCAGCTAATCAGAAGCAGCACAGCTTGACTTGCAGCTCCTGGGCTTGGTGTGCAGTGTGACAGGTCAGGTTAAAAAAATCCCTCAGCATTTAAACTGATGGGATTTGACAAGGACCCCACTGAAAACAGATGCAGAAGGCTGCCCTGCCGTTTTGATGGGACTGTTTTATTGAATTGAGCAATGTGCTTTGTTCTTAACAAGCAAGTAGCTGCTTGTAAGCACTTTTATAACAAGACATCTTCAGGAGCACTCAGTGCAGGGTTTCTCTGCACCCAGACTTGCTTTGCCTGTACTGTCACTGAAAAGGGGAAAGCTGGAGAAGCAATGTTTGAAATCAAGTATAGGAATGCTTGTGGTGTTGTCAGTTGCATCTTGTATGCTGGGATTGAGGGATGTTACATTTGGCCCAAAGGTGTTTGGCATGAACCTCACTCTGACTTGTGCTTTTTATTTGTGCTTTGATTTGAGTACAGGGGTTTTTATGTTTTTTCTGTTTTGTTTGCACACACGGGCTGGTTGGCTGAGCTGTGTTTATATCCAACTGCCCCAATCACTATGGATAAATTCAGTCTGGCAGCCAGCTTCCAGCTTTCGTCTGAACTTTTGCATTTGACAAGCATCATGCCTGATATCAGGAACTGCTTTGACCCACTGGGTCCAGATTCTGTGCCATGATCCACATAGCTGTATTGCTGTGCCCATGCTCAGTCCCAGTGATGACATTGGGGCACTGATGGATCCAGAGTTCTTCAAGGGCTTTCAGAAAGGAACCTTGTAGAAATTAAAAGTTGCTGCATGCAGAACCCTTTGTTGAGTAGCACAGGAGGACTCCTCTGAAGTTGATCTATTTGTGCTTTGGTGCATTTTTTAATAAAATAGACAAAATCATGTTTCAATCTAGCTGGCTGTACAACCTTCTGAGGGAGTCTGAGGGTTTCTCTAAAATACCTCTGTGGTTATTGTTAATTAGAAAAAAATAATATTGCTCAAGGATTGCTTTTCAGTTGAACTTCCTGAACATATAGTTCAAACTGGAGCTGAAAAGGAAAACTTCAGGACAAACTGTATGAATTACTACTAATAATAAAATCAGACATTTTTTATAAGTCCACATTAATCATCTTTAAAAGCTCTGGCTTGACCACATTTTTTAAATAAAACTTTAACCAGAGCGGAATTTATTAAGAGAGTCTAGTGTTGCCTTAGCTCTGTTACACTACAGGGCATCAAGAGAAGTTTTATGACTGATTTCAGTCACAACAGCCTTAGATCTACACAGAATGCTTTTGATAAGCCCAATGTAAAGTTTTATTGGTTTAAGACATGAAAAACAGACATGCTGGAGAGGCCACTTCTACTGTATAAACACAGCCATAACATCTATCATGCACGACGATGCACTTGAGGAAAGCAAGGCCTAGCTAAATACATATAGTTAACAACAACAATACATGCCAAGCCTGTATATGGTACTTCTCCTTTGCAGATCTCAGAGTAAAATAAAAATAAAATCCACATCATTATGGCACTGTCACAGATGGAAAAGAGAAAATGAACCAGGCCTGAGGAAAGAGGAAAGCTGATGATCTTTGTTGCTATGTCTTTGTACTTGAAACTGTAACTTCTTGGATGATATTTGAAACACATTTTGAGGCCATATGCTTACTGGAGTGAGTTAGATTCAAAGCATCATTTTCCTGTGCGTTATAAAACAGTGTTATAAAAACATGCAACAACCTAAAGTATTAAAGGATGTCACTTACAAGACAGAGGAGCCCCACCAAGTGTCCCTAGCTGTTGGTGATCCACTGTGGGTTTGATGCCTTAGAGGGTTTATCTTGTATAGCCAGACTTTATGGTATCAGTTTCAGAGGATGGAGGTAGTGGCAATGGTGATAGGGGTTGTGCTATGCGAACATCATTTCAAACTAGAGAAAAGTAACATTCCCCTAAAGATAAAAACGTGCTTTTATTGCACCGGCATTAAGAAGACAGTCCCTTGCTCTTGTTTATGTTTGGATCTTCTTAGAACATTCTCACATGGTGGGAAAAAAAAAGTGCAAATGCATTGTAAATGTAACAACTTTCTCTTGTTTTAAGGTCTCTAAAATATCAGAGCAGTGGGAAAGGAGCTTTATGGTTCTGACTAGTGACTGCTGTTGTGGCTTGCTGTTGCAGTATCAGGTACTATTGACTCCAGCTGCCTGCCCCCAGCCAGAGATCACTTGCTGCACAGCAGCCCTGAAGTACCTTCACGGGCTCATCAGATCACGAACTCCAGTTGTCTCTGCCAACACTGTGGTGAGGCTGACAGCGTTCAGCAAGGAGCCTGATAAGCAGCTGGAGAAGTGAGGTTGTGAGCTTCACCTGTGAATTCCCTGGACAGCGTGTCTCAGGCATCTGAAACAGTGTGGAGTCTAAGCAAAGTGTACTGGTGGCCTTATCCTGCTGCCTGCCAGCACGTGCAAAGCTCACAGTGGTGCTAGTGGTGCAGCTGTGGGCCTTAAAAATCCTGAAATCCCCTTTATAAATGCAGTGATGAACATAACTCCCTCCCTTACCCTGTTCTTTGTCCTTTTGTATTCCGTTTGAAAAATGATTTCAGTTTTGTAATCCTGACCACAGGGCTTAGCAGTCTCAAAGAAGACATTTAGCAGACACGTTTCTCTGAAGGCTTATGGTTCTACTTAGATTATCCAGTGACTGTAGATGCACTAGGGGAGGACAGACCACACCATGGACAGCCTCAACAGCAGGACCTTATATTTCTGGATCTGCCCCTTGCCTATTCACAGATCCTGAGCTGGATTAAACAATTATTGAGCATGCATCATGATGACATGTCTTTAAGCATTTTTCCCTTGCATGACCACAGAGATTTACTTGAAAAACAATAAACAGATTAAAAGAAGGTTTATACATGACTAGAAACTTATTTACTTGTTTAACATGCAACTTCCATTTTGTTGTTGTTTAGAAGGAATTTACAGGGCCTTCTTGGTCTAGATCACTTCTGCTTCATTTTAGGCAAAATGATCTGGAACAGATCAGATCTACGTCCAGTGTGCCTTGCTCCTGATTTTCACTAATATAAATGCAATCAGATTTAACTTCATGGGATAGCTGGATTTTTATGCTATTGATTATAAGGACAAGCTGTCTTAGCAGTGAGTCCATGCTTGAAGGTAAGACTTCATGTTTGTTATATCTTGAGCTTCCACAGTTCCAAACTGTGATTACTAGACTGTTGATCTTTAGAACAGGAGTGTTTTTGCATATCTGAATAGAAACTGTATGATTTATGGATGCATTTTAGCCATTCCATGAATTGGTGTTGTGATTTATGAGTATCCTGTGAGATGATCTCTTACTCCTTGTCATCTTAAGACTTCTTGGACATTTCAGAAGTGGTACCTTATAGGTGTGAAAGCAATGAGTGAATTAAAACAGTGTTACGGATTTTGAGGAGCATGTAAAGATGGGATTTCTTCCTCTAGTGAGAACACATATTAATTCCAGGGATAAGAGCCTGGGCCTGGGCCTGGTTCTTACACTTGAGATTACATCTGGTTCTTACCTCCTTCTTAGAACTTCAGATTTCTGTAAGAAGAGTGCATCATTTAGAAGCCTGTATAAGCACTACACTATCAGTCCAGAAAACTCACCACAGAATAAATGTCCATAGTTGGTTTCTACTGGGAGAGTCACTGTCTTGAGACAGATGGGGCAGCTGAAGTCGCTGTGATTACCACGTTGCCAAACCTGGTGTGATTCCTGGAAGAAAGGTAGCAGAGAGTCTTCAGTAAATGAGTATTTTGACTGACATATTGAGTTCATTAATATTTATTTACTATCATTACCAGAGGGTCACAAAAACTTACGTATAGATGTCGCACAGAGCTGTTTGTTACGTCAGCAGCTAATGAAAGTTGGGCACAAAGACATGAGTGCTTTGCGTAGTCCTGCACGGGTAAGATCATGATGCCACATCTCTGCTTCCAGTGAGGTATCCACACATCACTGGATAATATTTATGTTTTGACAGCCAGTTGAGTTTGCACCACTGGTTTGTCTAGCTGTCATTATTAGTTAGACAGCACCCAAAGTCTGCTTCAGTAGCCTTTGGAGCTTTTTCCTCCTCTGTTGTAGTCCTGGCTGTCACTTAAATGTACTGAAACAGCGGCCAGTGTGTTCTCTGCCTTACTTGGGTAGCAGAATTGTATCCTTAGAGTGTACCAGAGGCTACATAGCAAAAATTCTTGCTAATAAATTGCTTCCAAAGCATCCTTCTCTTTGCTTTGCTAAAGAGACATTTGGAAATCCAAAGTGTGTTATATTTCTGGAGGAGAAAGGCTGAAAGATGTATGCTGGCCTAATCTTTGCTCCTAAACCATTGCCTGAAAGCACTAAAAGTCTGTCTGATGATCTATGCCAGGATTGTTTGGTATGATGAGAGGTGAAATAGTCTTCTTACTTGATATCGATTCCTTACCAAATCATAAGGTTGTGCTGCCTTTATTATGATGCATTAGCTGTTCTGTAACGGATGATGGACTTGCCCACTTCACCTTAGCACACCATGGAGAAACTTACACTTGACCATATGTTCAACTGCCATAACCACAATGAGATCAGTCTTTGAAGACAATGTAATAATAATGTGCTTAGTGTCCTTCTTTGTTGAGTCAAAGTTATCTCTGCCTTTCTGTCAGTCCCAGAACCAGAGGAGCACTACTGAAACTGGGAAGCAGCTTAAAAGGAAGTTCCTTCACTTTAAATCTCGAAGGCTATGGACTGTCCTCCATTGCCTACAAGTGTTTAGTGAGACACAACAGGAGATGGCATCAATTACAGTTTTATTTGCTATTTTGATCAAAAAGTTACGAACTTCCCAGAGGTCCAACATTATATGGGATGGGCATTATTTCTCCATTACTGCAGTAAGGTGAAGTGCTTGGCATACTTTGAGATTACAGTACTGTCGTATGCTTGCTGCCCCCTGTTTGGGTTGGTTATTTGTTTTTCAGATAGCTGACTACATGATGGATCAGTGACTACACTTCCAGGTATTGGACCTATTCCTAGAAGTTTTGATAAAGAGAAAATGGAATCGACTCTGTATTTTGCATGCCAAGTAATGGGAGACTCACAATGAACTGTGGTGATTCAAGCTCGTTTGACAGCACAGGTTTTTTGGTAAGTAATTAATTCTTCTAATGCAGTAATTCCAAGAAAGGGGAGGTCATGATGTAGGTCTGCCAAATGAGTTTACAGGAAGCCACCAAGTAAGTAATTTTAAACCAGCAACCATCCTTCCTATCACAGAATCAACCAGGTTGGAAAAGACCTCAGAGATCATCAAGTCCAACCTATTACCTAATACCTAACACCTCATGACAACTAAACCATGGCTCCAAGTGCCACATCCAAGCTTTTTTTTTACAGTGACTCCACCACCTCCCTGGGCAGCACATTCCACCCGCCAATTACTCTTTATGTGAAGAACTTTCTCCTCACCTTGAGCCTAAATATAATGAGGATCTGTAAATAAATACTGGAGGTTTAAAAATAATGTGCCATAACTCCTTTACTCTTTGTGAAGTTGTAAATGTATTTGTTTCTGATTCTCACCAGAAAAAAAAAAACAGATGCTAAAGGCGTTTATATTGTTTTCAGATTTTCCTCTCTGCATACTGATAAGATTATCTCCTGCTGAGATAACAACCACACAACAGCCCAACAAAGCTGGGATAACTGGGTATGAATAACCAAAACACAAGAATGATCAGATTCAAGTCCACTGCACTGGCAGGTGAACTCCAGGCAAGCAGGATTCAACACAGTGCTACCCAAAATTCCTGTGGCACATCACGTCCCTGTATTTTGACTTCGCACGCAGCACTGCTGGGGCATTTGCAGCTTCAGAAGAGTGTTGTTTCAGCTGATACAAGCTGTACCAGTCTTCATCAGCTGAGGAACTGTCCCAGAGCCGTTGTGTTTATAAACATTGCATACATGACATAAGCTCATTAGGTATCTTTATTTTTGCAAAGTAACAACACGCACATTTCTTCAGCTTTGTCTCATACAACAAAGGGAAGCAAATGTGTTTCTGATTATGCAATAGATACTGAGTCAAGGGAAACCCAGCATTCCCAGACCGTAACTGATGGAAACTTTGCAAAGCTCTCTTTCCCTTTGCAACCTCACAAAGTTGAAATTGCTCATGTAGTTTGTATTAGAGCGTGTTGTACAATAATTAACTTACTGTATGACTCCTGGGGGGCAAGGGATTATAATTTCTTTCCAGATGAGTGTATCAGTGTGAGAGCTGAAATCCCCACCAACAATAACCAGGCTAGCTTAGTCTGAAAGCGAATGAAAGCTGTATTTACAAGCAAATCTACAATCTATGATGAAATGCAATGAATATGTACAAATATACACAATTCACAACATTTACAAATATATACAATCAACAGAAAAGCACAACCAAGCTCCCTTTGCTTCCCCCCAAAGCAGCCTTTCCAAAGGGGCCTCCTCCCCCCTAAAACCCCTGTGGCAGAAAGCAGAGAGTTAAGAAGCAGAGAGGCTGTTAACTTAGCTCACCATATATTTAAGCATAGCTCGTTCTCTCTGACCTTTTCCCATCTACTCTGCTCAACATGTTCAATTCATAAAGGCTGCTAAGAAAGATGTCAGTTATCCTTGTCACTTTTAGACAGGACTGTTTATACACTGGAAAATTGAACACATTAAGTTTGTTTTAGTTAGGTCAGTGAGGCATTTGATTAGTACTAACTCAAAAAAAGGATTTGGATGGTTTTAATAGAGAGGTGAAACCTCCTCTCGCCACATAATAGCAAAAAGATGACAGACGTTTTGTAAAGGTGAGCCAGATTTCCTTATGCTTGCCAGGGGCTGTATACAGAGTGCAATGGCTCTTCTGCAGTGCCTTATGCCATTACCAAAGAGACCCCCTGGTCTTGGAAACTGGATACTGAAGTCTGCACTGTTTCCATAAGCAAGACTTTGGTTCCATTTTTTATGCCACTCTATAAACTTATTACTGTTCAGGTCCATTGCAGATCAAAGTACTTCCCCCTGGTCCCAGGCACAGCTAAGATGCTAACATGCAGGACAGCAGGGAACCTGCAGTCTTCTCATGCTTCTATCATCTTTAAGGGGGAAACAAGTTTTTATTAGGCTTGACTCACTGAGTTTGACCATACCTGTTGGTTCCCTTCACATGGCTCCACAATAATTTGAGAAAGAGAACAGACACAAAAGAAATCTCCTAAGTTTCTATAAATCTATCAGTGAAATCAATAAAAATACAATTGCCCCAGACCAGCCATTCCTATTGCCTTGTTAACTTTTCTGGTCCCAGTACATGCCTGAAAGTTGCAGCCCTGGATACATTTCATCTAAACTTTAGGTTGGGATTTTTTGGTGCTAGATCTTTGGCTGAAGCCTTAAAGCAGTACTGTTGCCTTAAAGTAATACTGTTGACTGATAATAAGCTTGTCATTTTGGCTTTGGAGTATGAGCTGGCAAACACGTCTGTGCCTGAATATTTTCCATAGTCAAATAATCCAATCAAAACCAACAGGTCTGTTCATGACAACCACTTATATTATTTCATTATTAGTTCCCAGATTCACAAAGAAAGTTTCTTCTTCTACTACACAAATTTTAACTCACCACAAAATTGGCCCTGAGATATATAAAGATGGGATTGAGAAGTATGAAGATGTGAAATAACACTTTGGAGCAGGGATATGGAATGGCATTTGACAGAAACCAGGTGTGATTCAGCTGAGTTCTGCATTGTGCACTCTCAGTGTGCCCCAGCTGTGACCTAATTCCACCCTGGGGTGTAACAGTGGTGGCTGCTGGCTACGTAGGCAGGCTCCACAGTGCTCTGCTAAAATGAATAACTAAGGTATCAGAACTGCTGTAAGCCCAGTTCCTGTGCAAGAGCAAAACACGTCAGCCCAGCTGTCAGGGAAGAGCAGCAGTAAAACAAGAGAGAAATCTCTTTAAATGGAAACACAAGTGAATGGGTAATAAAATCAGACAATTCTACCTTTTATCTTAAAAAATGATCCATTAACAAAATGTAATGTTGTTAAAAATGCCAATAAAAATACCTGTGACCTCCCTGGCACTGCTTAGAGCGAGCTACCTGTTCAAAAGAGGCCTGACCCCATGCTGTAGGAGCTGGCTTTCACTCTTTGGAGTATGCTGTAGCAAGAGAACCTTAAAATATTTAAAAAAAAAAAAGGAAGTGTTCATCAGTTTTAGGAAACTTGAAGCTTATGTTCCAAGAACAAAAAGAAGAATGACTGATGTAAAAATTATGGGAAATCTGAACTCACTTATGAGAGGTGGATGCTAGCTTATTTATTGCATACACGTTGTGGTGAGCATGAGAATCATTCTTCTTATGCTTTACATACCTACAGCAGTCCTGTTCGGTTTAGACATTTCTGTGTTACTTAATAGCAAGTGATAGCTACAACATTTTCACCTGGTGTTTCTATTTCTGAATACAGACTTTTCTTCTTCAGCTAGAGAACGCTATTTAAATACTCCTTTTAAAACGTTTTTCACTAATTTTCCATACCAACTTAGAGATGCTGAGAAAGGAAATACTCTTTAATAACTCAGCTGTTCATTTCCCACTTAAAAATAATAAAAATTATTAAAAACAATAAACAAGTTATTTTATTCAGAGAATCTTCTGTACTGATAATGTTTCTGAGTAAGAAAACAGTGGTGTGTAATAGGCACAATGGAGCATAGAGTTTTGAAAAATACTGTGTGTTTAGAGATTAGAGATATTACCAGAATTAGTTTCTCTTTGCTAGTAGCCTGGTGCAGAATCAATCTAAAGTGATTACTTCTTCTTGGAAATCAGGTCTGTGGTTTCCCTGATCCTCACAAAATCATGTTCATGGGTTTACTCATGGAGTAATCTCAGACTGCTGAAAACTGGAGGCATTCAGTGTATAATATTAAATAAGCACAAGGATATTCTCAGGAGTCAGAATCTATAATCCAGATGACCTTATGGGCACAAAATACACACAGGAAGAACACTTAAGTTCTTGAGTGCATCCAGAGAAAGGCAGCAAAGCTGGTGAAGGGTCTAGACCACAAGTCTTATGAGGAGTGGCTGAGGGAACTGGGGGTTTTAGCCTGGAGCAAAGGAGGCTCAGGGAGACCTTTTCGATCTCTACAGCTATCTGGAAGGAGGTTGGAGTAAGGTGAGGGTTGATCTCTTCTCCTAAGTAGCAAGTGGCCGGATAAGAGGAATTGGCCTGAGGTTCAGCCAAGGAAGGTTTAGGTTGGACAGAGGAAAATTTCTTCCCCAAAAAGTTGCAAAGACCTGGAACAAGCTGCCCAGGGAAGTGGTGGAGTCACCACCCCTAGAGGGACTGAAAAACTGTGTAGATGTGGTGCTGAGAGACATGGTTTAGCAGCAGGCATTTCCTGCCAAACCGGTGCCATAGAAGTCACAGCATTGCCCTGTCTTTTCCATGCACCTGTGGAAATGGGACTTGAAAGTATGCATGTGGATTTCTTTGTGATGAATTCAGCATATCCCAGTGCTGAATTTTGTGTTAGGCGTACCACCTGAAATTGTATCTGAGAAATTTAATATCATGGATGTGTAAAGCCGGAAGCTTCTACTGTGACACTACAGTTCCATGATGTCAATTAGTGTCAGCTAGCTAATACTGGAATTGCCAAAGCCCACTTTCACTTGTGACCTTGTTCACTGAAATAAAAGCATACTAAAACAGAAGTGCAGATATCTATGAGAGAGCAAACAAAAAGCCAGAAATAGAAAAGAATAGACAGATTGACAAATGTTAGGGAAACAACCAAGGTAGTGAGAGAGCCTGACAGGAGGGAAGGTTACAGTGACAAAGTGAGGGCTCATGGAGGAAAAATTATTTTGTAGAGATGTATTTTATCTTGCTGGAGTCAATGCTCATAGAAGATGTGACTATTTTATCCTACTGGAGTCCATGCTCATATAAGTTTCCAATTCTGAGATGTTTCCCTGAGATAATCAAGGTACAGAATTCCTTAAAGATGCTTACCATTTGTTCTAGTTCTGTATGAAGCTAAAAGGTACAGCTATAAAGATCTGGTCATAGACTTTGTTATAAACATAGGGAGGTAGCTTTCCGCCTCTGACCTTCTTTGTTTCAATTGTAGCTTTTCATGGAATTTAAGGAGATATCGGACTTTTAGCTCTGTGGCACTGGTTCTGTCTTCTCTCTACCCACCTCCCTTACATGGGAATCACATCATGCTAAAGCAGAGATAATCTCTCATCTTCTTCATTAATCTTTTCTACTTTCTTAAAGAGTGACCAGGTGAGGTAGTCCTCATATAGTCTTTTTTTCTTTTTGACCCTGCAAAGTGAATTTCCTTTCTCCAGGAGAACTGAGAGGGTGGACTGGTCAGAAACACATATGTACTTTAAAATAAGCCACAACTTCTGAGCCTGTGGCTCTGGAGAACACTAAGGCAAGTAACTTAACTGCTTCAAATCAAGTCCAAGCAGCCTATCTCTCCTTTCCCACTCTCTCTCTAATAAAAGATAAAAAACTGCTTGTTGGGATCCTAGCAAGTTTTGTTTATTGTTTATTAGGATGATGTTTTTATTTTATTTTATTTTTATAATTTTACTGTCTTACATGTGAGATTAACAATAGACTCCTATTGCAATTTAGTATTATCCGTAATAAAATGTGATCTGCTTAGCTCATGTTAGCAATATTGTTAAACAATAGTTTAGCAATGCTGACTCCACTGACATATAATAAAACTTAACTAATATCTGTAGCAGTACTTGCCTTTTTTTTTCCTGAAATTAGTATAATACCCTACACAGACACTCACTGTATTACCTGGTCTAAGATAGTTGAAAGTTTGTAACCAAAGACCCCAGAAACTATCCCAGTCAAAACTAAATTCATGTTAAATCAGACTAGAAATGCCTGTCCAAGCCTTCATAGTTTTCATAAGATAACTATTTCTTACCATCATTAAGTCTGTGGGGATCAAAGCAAATGTTCATTGAATTAAGATGTGCTAAGAGAAATGCAAAGAAGAGCATAAATGAGTCAGGAATTCCAGGAATCCCACTGGCTTAAACAGTCTTTTATTAAAAGCAAGAGTTCTCATAGTTGAATCACTTCCAAGAAAGGGCCTCAAGTGATGAAAGTATTTCCACCTAATGTGAAAATACTTGAAAGATGCATATTCTATGTGAAAATAGTTCCACCTTTCAGGAAGGCCTGAATACAAGACTCCTTTAATGAATATACTGCCTCACAAGGTATTAATTTTCAGAATATCCAGAATTCCTACTATTTTGACAAAGAATAGATGATAACGATTTTCATCTTCTACAACAGCCAGACAAAATATTTCAAAGTATTTTACAAAATACATTAATCATCGTGACATTGCTCCCATTTCCCTCAGGGCATAAACTGACCTGGAAAGTACCACAGAACTTCTTCAGAGACAAAGCAAAGGGGTCACCTTCAAACAGCACAGCAGTCATTTGGGTTGGCTAACTCTGCAATATAGACATACCCTGTAGTCCTTCTCTCTTCCTACTTCCCTCCTACCTAAAATACCAACACAGCACCTCCTTCCCTCACCAAAAATCATGCAAGAGCACAGACCAGGAACACTGTGAAAGGATGAGCTACCTCACTGACATTTCAGCCATCAGGACTGCCACTTTTTACTGTGTCTAATTTTATTCTTTCTTTCCATCTCCTTGAGCTCCTTTCCTTTGACAGAAATATGGAGGTAAGACAGTACCATGTGCCCAAACTGCTCCTCTTCAGAACCCTGCTCTGGGAGTTGCTACTCCTGTAAAATGCAATTCATGGAGAGATTGGAAAGTAATAATGAAATAAGCCATTCCTCCTGTTTTTTTTACCGAAGCAAGGGACTAGTATGACTCTTACAGCTGACATGGGTCCCTTGGGTAACTTTGTAAGGAGCTGTCAGGCCCTGGTGTACAGAAGGGAACACAAGACTGAGTACTGAATGTGAGTGACCTGCTGGTTTTGGAAGCCTGGTTTGCCTCTTGTGTAACCAGGACACACAGACCAGACAAGTTACGTGAGTTCACATTAGTAGGATTTTTCTTCATATTTTATGATTTTTAGGCATTCAGTTGGGCTGAATAATCTTTGTTATAATATCTGACAAATTGGACACATCTGAAGAATAAAACAGGTGGCCAAGGCCTTTTTCATGAAACTATAACTTCCTCCAATACACACAGAGTTTGACTCAAAAGGAAGTGGGTGTGTATATGCCAGGAAGCTATAAGAGATTATGACAAAACATGAAGGGACGTGTCCCAGGGAACACAGCAGGTATCAAATCAGTTTGTACTATGCAATAATGAACTGCACAGATTTTGGCAATTGATTAGTTTCTTGTTTCTGCATCTGAAAAATTCAAACGTGTCTCAGCACCACAGAGCATTGTGAGGCTTATTTGGTGCTTCTAAAGCTTTTGAAGTGCAGACTGCCATAAATCACATTGCTCATGCTACTAAATACGACAAAAGCTGAGGGTCATTTTTCATCTGGTAGGTGGTGAGAAATGTGCAAGTTACATAACTAACCAACAAGTGTCACTGTTTGGTATTTTTACATTCTGACATCTTTGTTCCCAAAGTATTTAGAAAATCCTGTTCAGATGCAGTCCTGTAAA